>NC_069502.1:214535060-214752560 GCF_027579735.1 Bombina bombina
TCCTATAAGCAGAGAATTGTTGCAAACATGTAAAAAAAATAATAATTGTATTTTATGGCCGCCCTGTAATTCAGTATCCTATTGATTTGAATGGAAAAATAAACTTTATACACAATTGAAATATTCGATAGTAATAGATAGTTATGATTAATAGTTATGATGTTATAACTAGAATACACTAACAGTATTATTTGTGTATGTTTTCGGTTCTGTGTATTTTTGCATTTCATTAAAGTTATGGGAAATGGGCGTTAAATACTTGAAAGCATTTGTTTAATGCTGTAATAATTTCAGGATCTAGAAAAACTCTAGATAAAATAAACAGGATGGGACCAAATACTTTACCTAAAAATGCCCAAACTATATATATAACATTACAATATAACACAAACGATCTACAAAACAAAATGCATTATTTCCTTCCTGAAAATAAAGTTATTTTGCGTATTACTAAGTAGTAAATGGAAACCAACGTTTTCTCCAAATAATTATTTTAAAGCCTTGAAGAGATATAAACAGATAATGGCGAAGAAAGGATTATAATTTATTTATATATATAAAGTAGTTATTCTGTACCTTTACAAGTGTCAAGCAATCATGCAGATAATACAACTTATAAACAAAGCAAAATGAGTTGTGTGTGAAGCTTTAAATTACCTTCCACTCCATTCTTCTTCGGTAGTCACTGGCTGTGACACTGCTGCTGCCAGTCTGCCGTGCTTTCCAGAGTCTCCCACTGGACCGGACCCAGGGCTTTCCACAGACCACTCCACGTCTGACTCTAGTCTACTCTGCGTTGAGCTGCTCTGAGACACGTGACCGCACGCGGAAGGATCTATTTAATTCCCGCCCGGCACTCAGAGACAGCCAGCCCCAGTCAGATTCAGATGAGTTCTGAATTCTGAATCTGATTGGCTGAGAGTCAGACTAGTAGTGAGACGTGAGAGGCGGCCAGGACGGAGGCTAGCCTCCTGTGGAAGCGTATGGGGCGCATTGGAGAGCACTGCATTAGCACCTTTTCTCCTCTGGTGGCAGTCTCTCAGCGTCCCATACACTTCCACAGTAGTCAATGCATTCATATTGCGCAATGCAAGGACAGCCGGCTGTCCTTGTCTTGCGCAATATGAATGTATTGATGCATAAACAAACAGTGAGTCGGTTTTAATAAAATTTACACACAGAATCATGATTTTGGTGGAGGGGTGGGGGGGTAGGGGGGTCACCTTATTTTATAAAAAAAAAAAATATGAAAAAAAAAAATAATAATTTTTTTATTTTTTAATTTTAAATAAATGCTGCCTGTAATTACATAGATTGGCCAGGGGAGGCGCTGCCTCACCTGCCTCCTGTGACGGCACGTCACTGTTTGTCAATTAGAGATTATTTCTTTTTTTTTTCTTTATAATTTTTTTGTGTTTGTTCATGAGTGAATTTTGGGCTGGGAGCCACTGTATACACATTTTTTTTAAAAAAAGACTAAATTGCAACTTTATTCATAGAAATATATATATATATTATGTAAATATGTATTTGAAAAGTACAGGTTTAATAAAGAATGTTGTAAACCGTTTTGTACCATTAAGTTGATGAAATGCACTAGTTAGTGCATTATCTTCTATTGTTTAGGTTTAGGGAAACATACCATAAATATTTCAAGTAGAATTGTACTTTTTTTTCCGTCTTTTTTTTTTCCCCTGTTACTGTTTAGTAATCCAAGGTTAAATTGTAATAATAAACAAAAAGGGTTAAGTGATGCACAAGTTGAAGCCCCTGCGCATATACCATTCTGCTCCCAAAAAACTTGAAAAAATTGTAATAAATATAATAGAAAAGTGATGTATATGTGCGCTAACAGCTAGGGGATGATGTGTAGAAATAAAGTAATGTAGAGTGTACTCTTTAACTTTATGGGCTATGTACTATTCAATGTAATATAGCTTAGTATGCAAAATAAAATATTTATTTTAGTCCTTTAAAAAATCTATACAAAATGCAGTATACACAAATGCAATATTGCTAAAAGTATCCACATATGACCGGTCATCTCTGTTAGTGTATAAACAGGTGAATAATTATGTTCTTGTTGCCTTATTATAATAAGTTTGTACACTCTTATTTAGTCCTTAGTAAGGATAAGTTGGTACACTCTTATAAAGTCCTTAGTAAGGATACAGAAATAAGTTCAAAATTTGAACAAATATTAGGAATCTTACGGCTAGATTACGAGTTTTGCGTTATGAGCGGCTCGGTACTAACTTGCAAGTTATTTCCACAGCTCACCTCCCTATAACGCTGAGCAAAATTGACCTCCATACTGCACTCAAATACCAGCGCTGCTTTGAGCTGGTTTTACGTGCTTGTGCACGATTTCCCCATAGACATCAATGTGGAGAGCCGGCTAAAAAAAAGCCTAACACCTGAAATGAAGGAGCATAAAGCATTGATTCATATGGGGAAAGAAAAGTTATGTTTACACCTAACAACCTAACATAAACCCCAAGTCTAAACACCCCTAATCTGCTGCCCCCGACATCACCGCCACCTACATTACACTTATTAACCCCTAATCTGCTGCCCCCAACATCGCAACCACCTACATTACACTTATTAACCCCTAATCTGCTGCCACCGACATCGCCGCCATCTACCTACACTTATTAACCCCTAATCTTCAGCTCCCAATGTTGCCACCACTATACTAAAGGTATTAACCCCTAAACCTAAGTCTAACCCTTACACCCACTAACTTTAATATATTTAAAATAAATCTAAATAAAACTTACTATCATTAACTAAAAAAATCCTTTTTAAAATGAAATACTTACCTATAAAATAAACCCTAAGCTAGCTACAATATAACTAATATTTACATTGTATCTAGCGTAGGTTTTATTTTTATTTCACAGGCAAGTTTGTATTTATTTTATCTAGGTAAACTAGTTAGTAAATAGTTATTAACTATTTACTAGCTACCTAGGTAAAATAAATACAAATTTACCTGTGAAATAAAACCTAACCTGTCTTAGACTAACACCTAACCTTACACTACATTTAAATAAATTACATTAATTAAATACAATTAACTAAATTACAAAAAAAAAAAACATTAAATTACACAAAATAAAAAAGAAATTATCAAATATTTAAACTAATTACACCTAATCTAATAGCCCTATTAAAATAAAAAGCCCCCCCAAAATAAAAAACCCTAGCATAAACTTAACTGCCAATAGCCCTTAAAAAGGCCTTTAATCAGCTCTTTTACCTGTAAAAAAATACAAACAACCCCCCAACAGTAAAACCCACCACCCACACAACCAACCCCCCAAATAAAATTATATCTAAAAAACCTATGCTCTCCATTGCCCTGAAAAGGGCATTTGGATGTACATTGCCCTTAAAAGGCCATTTAGCTCTTTTTCAGCACAAACCCTAAGCTAAAAATAAAACCCACCCCATAAACCCTTAAAAAACCCTAACACTAACCCCCGAAGATCCACTTACAGTTTTTGAAGACCGGACATCCATCCTCAATGAATCCAGGAGAAGTCTTCAACCAAGCGGCAAGAAGTGGTCCTCCAGATGGGCAGAAGTCTTCCAATCAGCCAATAGAATGCAAGCTCAATCCTATTGGCTTATTGGATCAGCCAATAGGATTTTTTTTAATTTTAATTCCGATTGGCTGATAGAATTCTATCAGCTAATAGGAATTCAAGGGACGCCATCTTGGATGACGTCCCTTCAAGGAACTTTCATTCTTCAGTAGCTGTGGAAAGAAGAGGATGCTCTGCGCCGGATGTCTTGAAGATGGAGCCGCTCCGCGTCAGAAGGATGAAGATAGAAGATGCCATCTGAATTTTGTTTGGGGGGGGTGGTTGTGTGGGTGGTGGGGTTTACTGTTTGGGGGTTGTTTGTATTTTTTTCTACAGGTAAAAGAGCTTATTTCTTTGGGGCAATGCCCTGTAAAAGGCACTTTTAAGGCCTATTGGCAGTTTAGTTTAGGCTAGGGGCTTTTTTATTTTGATAAGGCTATCAGATTAAGAATAATTCGTTTAAATATTTGATCATTTCTTTTTTATTTTGTGTAATTTAGTGGGGATTTTTTTTTGTAATTTAGTTAATTGTATTTAATTAATGTAATTTATTTAATTGTAGTGTAATGTTAGGTGTTAGAGTAAGACAGGTTAGGTTTTATTTTACAGGTAAATTTGTATTTATTTTAACTAGGCACTTAGTAAATAGTTTATAACTATTTGCTAACTAGTCTATCTAGTTAAAATAAATACAAACTTGCCTGTGAAATAAAAAACCTAAGATAGATACAATGTAACTATTAGTTATATTGTAGCTAGCTTAGGGCTTATTTTAGGTAAGTATTTAGTTTTAAATAGGAATTATTTAGTTAATGATAGTAAGTTTTTTTTAGATTTATTTTAATTATATTGGTGTTAGGGTTAGACTTAGGGTTAGGTTTAGGGATTAAAAACTTTAGTATAGTTGTGGCGATTTTGGGGGCAACAGATTAGGGGTTAATAACAGTAATGTAGGTTGTGGCGATGTTAGGGACAGCAGATTGGGGTTAATAATATTTAACTAGTGTTTACGATGCGGGAGTACAGTGGTTTAGGGGTTAATATGTTTATTATAGTGGCGGCTATGTTGGGAGCGGCAGATTAGGGGTTAATAATTTAATTTTAGTGTTTGCGATGCGGGAGGGCCTCAGTTTAGGGGTTAATAGGTAGTTTATGGGTGTTAGTGTACTTTGTAACACTTTAGTTATGAGTTTTATGGTACAGCTTTGTAGCGTAAAACCCATAACTACTGACTTTCAGTTTACGGTACGGATCTTGTAGTTATGGGCTGTACCGCTCACTTTTTGGCCGGACAGGCAAACTCGTAATACCGGCGCTATGGAAGTCCCATTGAAAAATGACTTTTTGAAAGCTGCGGTAGTTACGTTGCATTACGGCCAAAAAATTGTGCGGTACAGCTATACCTGCAAAATTTGTAATACCAGCGGTAGTGAAAAAGAGCCATAGCGCTGCTTTTTCACTCATAACTCAAAACTCGTAATCTAGCCGACTTTTTGGCCGGACAGGCAAACTCATAATACCGGCGCTATGGAAGTCCCATTGCAAAAGGACTTTTTGAAAGCTGCGGTAGTTATATTGCATTACAGCCAAAAAAGTGAGTGGTTCAGCTATACCTGCAAAGCTCGTAATACCAGCGGTAGTGAAAAAGAGCCATAACTCTGCTTTTTCACTCATAACGCAAAACTCGTAATCTAGCCGACTTTTTGGCTGGACAGGCAAACTCGTAATACCGGCGCTATGGAAGTCCCATTGAAAAAGGACTTTTTGAAAGCTGTGGTGAACAGCCAATAGAATGCAAGCTCAATCCAATTGGCTAATTGGATCAGCCAATAGGATTGAAGCTAAATCCTATTGGCTGATTGCATCAGCCAATAGGATTTTTTCACCTTTAAAAAGGTGTTAGGGTTAGGTTTAGGGGTTAATAACTTTAGTATAGTGTTATACTTCGTGCGGGCGGTTACGGGCTTTTTATTTCTTTCTTGCGGGCGGTTAAGTGGTTTTTTTATATTTTGTGTGGGTGGTTGAATTTTTTTTTTAGGCTTCGGGTTTGCTTTGGTGGATTCTTTTACCACCCTGCCATTTTAAAAATCCACCGGGATGCTGCTTTGCTGCATCCAGGTTAATTAATTAAGCTGCATGCACGGCCAACATTCCTTTGGCTGCCTCGCACAGCCAATATTCCTTCAAGGATGTGTGCGCAACTGGCGACACCGACGGACACATTACAAACACAATTATAGTATGGATATATGTATTTACAGACATATATACACATATAAACACATAAATAAATTTGAATACATACAGTATATAGACATATATAGAAGTACATTGGAGCCCTTTGCCGTTTAGTAGATGAAAATATTTAAAAGCATATTTATAATATTTAATAAAGGTTTTAACTACATATTTAAATTTTTCACTTCCCAATGTTCTTCACATTCCAGAATATGTTCTATGTATTTCTAAATAGATATTCCTATATATATATCTGTATATATTTATACCTATATATAATCATGTATATATAGGTATAGATATATAATGTCAAATAATACCATTATATATACAATATATATATATATATAGAAAGTAAAGTAAAGTTAACTGCAACATCCAAAAATGTCCAATAATAAATACATAAACAAAGTTCTGACTCCGGAGGATAAACGTTCAAGAACCAATGGGTTAACAGAGAAACATATCACAGCTCAAAAAATGATCAAAGTAATACTGGTCCAGCAAAATTCCCCCTATAAACGCTCACTGTGCATTAGCGATAAATTGCAGCATGTTATTTCACAGCTCTTGAGAACAGCAGGGTTTATACATACTTTAATCACACACAGGTATCAGGTAATTATCAGGGGGGAAACCGTGTTCCCAAGAGGCACTACCGCCTCAACTCACCACCACACGGGTGCACCGATAAACCTCTCGTCTGGTGTGTGTGATCAGCGTCCCTTAGAAAGCAAATTCACAGAGCTGACTTGATCCAAATGCTGCAGCGTCTTCGGCAGAGCGTCCCACTATGCGGGAGGGGGTGTGTTCCGGTTCTCTTTCACCATGTGGTATCCGTAGACCAATCCAAAGGAAGATCAGCACAGCTTGGAAAAACCTCCGTGAACTTTGGAGCTTGAAGTCCTTAGACCGTTGCTGCAGCCCAGATATAAGCACACAGCCAAGGAAAGGATTATGCAGACAACGGTCTATGTGGATAAAACTTCATCTTTATTGTGCAAAACATAAAAGCATTCCAGGGGTCAGCACAGGCACACAACAACACAAAAGTCGGCTAACATGTTTCGGCACTCAGGCCGTAATCATAGCTAAAGGACTGTGCACCTGTGTTTGTTAAAAAGCAACAGGATCTCATTGATTGGTTAAAATAAAGAGCATGTTGTGTGGAGGTTAACCCTATGGGAACCCACATTAATTTACAAACATATATATGTGCATTGCCTATCTAAAAGCCTGAACAATTTAGTACTAAATAAATGGCGTTAACTATAGTACATAAACACATTGTTTTTGCCGGGAAAAAATGGATTCAATATGAGCTTGACACACAATGTTCAATATTAATACATATATAGAAAAGTACATTACAATTCATTATATAATTTCATAATTTCATTAGTTTGTTATTAACATAGCCAATCTCACCAGCATACATTTTATGTAATGCGAAAAATATACATCTTAAACACCAGATATTACAAAACTAGAATATCGAAAGACTACAATATCAGCATATATGATACTTAAACAATGTAACATCATTTGCTACAAGAAAGAATTTTTAGAGAAAGAACAAAAGAAAGAGTCAATATCATATATGATGATAATAATACATGGTATGTAGTGACTGAAGCGCTGAAGACTTTAGAGTGTCAGCAGAAAAGGACTTAGGGAAGATGTTTAGCTATCATTAGAATTCCCTGATAAACCTGGGTTGTGATAAATAATTAACCTACTTAAGCGGGCATAAGAAGTACAGGAAGTTAGAGGCGCATATTCATTTTATATATATCTACACCCTTAATAGTGCACACTATATAGAGCAGGGAACCAGGGGCACATCATAGCAAAATATTTATACCCCAAATAATACACATTATACATATAGTCTCGACCTAGTGGTTTGCAGGGTACCTGGATAGAGACCAGTTAAAGGCCATCTATTTGCACCCAAAACTGTGCACATTATGCTAATAGAAGCACTGGGACGCATAATAATAAAATTAGCACCCTGAAAAAGTGTACACTATGTACCCAATAACTACACGATAAATTGCAGTAGTGGGTAAATGAGAACAGACCACCACACAAGAGGGAAAGGACATTACTCCCAATAATTAATCAGGTCATATTCTGAATTTAGACCCTTGGGTACACGTGTTTGTAATTTGAAAATCCAAAACATTTCCCTCTTCTGTAGTAGCCTGTCTCTATCACCCCCTCTAGGTGGACAAAATACTCTCTCAATGGCCTGCCACCTGAGTGTTTCCACACTTTTTTGGTGACGTTTCGCAAAGTGTTGCACCAAAGGAGTAGATGCAACACCTGCCTGAATTGTGGATAGATGATTTTGAATGCGTACTTTTACCTCAGTGGTCGTGAGCCCAACGTATTGTAAATGGCACATAGTGCAACTTAGAACATAGACTACATATGTTGAGGTACATTTAAGGCAGGATTGTATGGAATAAATGTCTCCAGTGACTTCTGATCTGACGCTATCTGATTGTAATACATATTCACACACCCTACATTTATTCAGGCACTTAAATATGCCTTTATGAGTCAACCAGGAGCTCTGTCCTTGATCAGTCTTTGGTAAAACAGAAGGTGACAATAAATTACCAAGTGTAGTTGTCTTTCTATAGGAGCAACGCAAACCTTGTGCAATACAATGCTCAAGTTTGTCGTCAGCCGCCAAGAATGAAAAATGTCTTTTAATTATTTTACAAATATCTGCATATTCTTTACTGTACTCCGTGACAAAAGTCACTCCTTTATGCTTATTGATGGCTTTAGAATTATTATTAGTGCCATCTTTGCTTAAAACCATAGACCTTTCCAAAGGATCAACTTAGCTCCTGGCCTTCCTAATCACTTTGGCACTGTACCCTCTGTTTTTTAGTCTTTTGGTCAAATCATCTGACTGCTCAGCGCATTTTTGTGGCACAGAGCAGTTACGTTTTACCCGGATAAATTGGCCTTTGGCCACAGCAAACGGTACATGCCTAGGGTGGCAGCTCCGTGCGTGTAAAAGGGTATTCCCAGTAATGGGCTTCCTGTAGATCTCTGTCTCTACCTTTCCATCCCTTGTACCTGTAATAGTAATATCCAAGAAGTTTATCGCATTGTCCTGTAAGTCACACGTAAACTTAATTCCAATATTATTGGAATTCAAGTATGTGATAAAAGACATAAACTGTGACTCACTCTCACTCCACACGAGGAGTAAATCATCTATATAGCGGCCATAAAAAATATGCAGATATTTGTAAAATAATTAAAAGACATTTTTCATTCTTGGCGGCTGACGACAAACTTGAGCATTGTATTGCACAAGGTTTGCGTTGCTCCTATAGAAAGACAACTACACTTGGTAATTTATTGTCGCCTTCTGTTTTACCCAAGACTGATCAAGGACAGAGCTCCTGGTTGACTCATAAAGGCATCTTTAAGTGCCTGAATAAATGTAGGGTGTGTGAATATGTATTACAATCAGATAGCGTCAGATCAGAAGTCACTGGAGACGTTTATTCCATACAATCCTGCCTTAAATGTACCTCAACATATGTAGTCTATGTTCTAAGTTGCAATATGTGCCATTTACAATACGTTGGGCTCACGACCACTGAGGTAAAAGTACGCATTCGAAATCATCTATCCACAATTCAGGCAGGTGTTGCATCTACTCCTTTGGTGCAACACTTTGCGAAACGTCACCAAAAAAGTGTGGAAACACTCAGGTGGCAGGCCATTGAGAGAGTATTTTGTCCACCTAGAGGGGGTGATAGAGACAGGCTACTACAGAAGAGGGAAATGTTTTGGATTTTCAAATTACAAACACGTGTACCCAAGGGTCTAAATTCAGAATATGACCTGATTAATTATTGGGAGTAATGTCCTTTCCCTCTTGTGTGGTGGCCTGTTCTCATTTACCCACTACTGCAATTTATCGTGTAGTTATTGGGTACATAGTGTACACTTTTTCAGGGTGCTAATTTTATTATTATGCGTCCCAGTGCTTCTATTTGCATAATGTGCACAGTTTTGGGTGCAAATAGATGGCCTTTAACTGGCATCTATCCAGGTACCCTGCAAACCACTAGGTCGAGACTATATGTATAATGAGTATTATTTGGGGTATAAATATTTTGCTATTATGTGCCCCTGGTTCCCTGCTCTATATAGTGTGCACTATTAAGGGTGTAGATATATATAAAATGAATATGCGCCTCTAACTTCCTGTACTTCTTATGCCCGCTTAAGTAGGTTAATTATTTATCACAACCCAGGTTTATCAGGGAATTCTAATGATAGCTAAACATCTTCCCTAAGTCCTTTTCTGCTGACACTCTAAAGTCTTCAGCGCTTCAGTCACTACATACCATGTATTATTATCATCATATATGATATTGACTCTTTCTTTTGTTCTTTCTCTAAAAATTCTTTCTTGTAGCAAATGATGTTACATTGTTTAAGTATCATATATGCTGATATTGTAGTCTTTCGATATTCTAGTTTTGTAATATCTGGTGTTTAAGATGTATATTTTTCGCATTACATAAAATGTATGCTGGTGAGATTGGCTATGTTAATAACAAACTAATGAAATTATGAAATTATATAATGAATTGTAATGCACTTTTCTATATATGTATTAATATTGAACATTGTGTGTCAAGCTCATATTGAATCCATTTTTTCCCGGCACAAACAATGTGTTTATGTACTATAGTTAATGCCATTTATTTAGTACTTAATTGTTCAGGCTTTTAGATAGGCAATGCACATATATATGTTTGCAAATTAATGTGGGTTCCCATAGGGTTAACCTCCACACAACATGCTCTTTATTTTAACCAATCAATGAGATCCTGTTGCTTTTTAACAAACACAGGTGCACAGTCCTTTAGCTATGATTGCGGCCTGAGGGCCGAAACATGTTAGCGGACTTTTGTGTTGTTGTGTGCCTGTGCTGACCCCTGGAATGCTTTTATGTTTTGCACAATAAAGATGAAGTTTTATCCACATAGACCGTTGTCTGCATAATCCTTTCCTTGGCTGTATATATATATATATATATATATATATATATATATATAAAACAATGTACATATTTGCATAGGGAATTAGTACATCTAGGCAAGTATCCCCGCTTGCTTTCCCCCAGAAATTCTTAATATGCAATGTTTCCAATGCACAAGAGAATTGTGGGTAAGATATACAAATTAGGTATGCAAATTCTCATTTTTTTTGCTTCAAAAATACTGTTTTGACACAGCGATCCTTTTAAACAGGAATATGACAGCAAACCAGAAATCACTCACTAGACAAGCCTGTTTCGTTCTTTTTGGAACTCATCAGTAGGAGATAGATTTCTGGTTGCTGCATTGGAAAAGCTATTTTCATGGTTAAACCAAAATTCATTAAAATTATGGGGGGAGATAAAAAACTGAAATTAAAATCCTCCATGTCTCAAAATTCAATCAATGTAAATATTTGCATAGGAAATTAGTACATCTAGGCAAGTATCCCTGCTTGCTTTCCCCCAGAAATTCTTAATATGCAATGTTTCCAATGCACAAGAGAATTGTGGGTAAGATATGCAAATTAGGTATGCAAATTCTCAGTTTTTTTGCTTCAAAATTACTGTTTTGACACAGCGATCCTTTTAAACAGGAATATGACAGCAAACCAGAAATCACTCACTAGACAAGCCTGTTTGGTGTGCTGTCATATTCTTGTTTAAAGGATTGCTGTGTCAAAACAGTATTTTTGAAGCAAAAAAACTGAGAATTTGCATACCTAATTTGCATATCTTACCCACAATTCTCTTGTGCATTGGAAACATTGCATATTAAGAATTTCTGGGGGAAAGCAAGCGGCGATACTTGCCTAGATGTACTAATTTCCTATGCAAATATTTACATTGATTTAATTTTGAGACATGGAGGATTTTAATTTCAGTTTTTTATCTCACCCCATAATTTTAATGAATTTTGGTTTAACCATGAAAATAGCTTTTCCAATGCAGCAACCAGAAATCTATGTCCTACTGATGAGTTCCAAAAAGAACTTAACAGGCTTGTCTAGTGAGTTATTTCTGGTTTGCTGTCATATTCCTGTTTAAAAGGATCGCTGTGTCAAAACAGTATTTTTGAAGAAAAAAAAAATGAGAATTTGCATACCTAATTTGCATATCTTACCCACAATTCTCTTGTGCATTGGAAACATTGCATATTAAGAATTTCTGGGGGAAAGCAAGCGGCGATACTTGCCTAGATGTACTAATTTCCTATGCAAATATTTACATTGATTTAATTTTGAGACATGGAGGATTTTAATTTCAGTTTTTTATCTCCCCCCATAATTTTAATGAATTTTATTTATATATATATATATATATATATATATATATATATATATATATATATATATATATAAATACATATGTATTAATAAATATAACATATTCTGTTATATAAAGAACATTGGAATATGAAATATTCATATTTTGATATTGGTTTAGCGCAGATGAGAATATGCGATCGTGTTTGCGCGAGAGTGGGGTGGTTTTTTACACTTTTTTTTCTCCATTTACTTTTATGGATGAATAAGTGAACGTGCACGCAATATTCCAACTTTGAATTTTTGCGCTCATTGAGTTAACACTAGCACAAAAACAGTTTGCTTTCAACTAATATGAGCGTAACCCAATGAGCACAAAAATCTTACTTCTAGTGCAATTAACGCTCAATTAGGAACATTAGTTTGCACTTGGAATGTGAAATATTAATAATTTCTGTTCGGGATTGTGCACAAGTGATAAGTATTAGTTTTTTTCATCTGCACTCTCCATTAAAGTTAATGAGGGGAAAAGTTAACGCGGATGCAATATCCGAGGTCCTGAAATAAGAGCGCGTTGGGTTTTGCTCACACAAAAGTTTTACTTTCAACTTGTAATATGCAAGCTCAATAAGATAGCTTTATTGTCTATGCTAGAGTGGGAGCGCTAAAGAGTGTGCCCTGTGCAACCCATGGAGAGAGAGAGAAGTGAGAGACATGTAAAGATAAATATAAATATGGTTATAGATACTGTTTGTGTATCTATATATAATATATATATATATATATATATATATATATATATATATATATATATATATATATCTTTTCTATCAACTCACCTGTTGTTTTTAAGTATCACTTGTGGTGTCTGTAGGCAACCCATATATTAATTTTCTTTTGCTGGGATATTTCAACATTTCAGTAATCATCTATATATGGTTACCTTATCATGGATGAATAACCACAAGCCAGCGGTCTATCATATGGTGGACAGGAAGGAGCAGCTGAAGATGCGGTACGCATCCTGGGACTATGCGAATCAGAGTCTGTTGAGGAGGTGCCATTAAACATCTAGTATAAGATATGAAACCTGAGAAGAAAAGAGGTGGATTACACGCTAACTACCTAACTGACTATTTTAAGTGAAGAATGATTCCCCGAGGATTTAGGGTAAGAAACTCGCCAACTATTGGTAGAAACAACAGTGAATTCTGTCGCAAGTGGTGCTACATAGCGAACAAATGTTCACTTGACTGGATCCTCTTGGTCATTGAGGAAGTGACTCGTCTAAAAAAACTAGTGGTGGATGAATTGACTACAGTAACCCTAACCAAAGAGCGAATATTAAGAGATGATACCAGTGAGGACTGGATTAACAAACTCAGTACACAACTGGACAAGTACAAGAAATAACTTATCAGCTTTAAGAATAAAAAGTTAAATACCGTAGAAATGGACTATAGGGAGAAGAGGGTTTATCAATGGCTCTCAGGTAAACAAAACTCCTACAGGCGTAGACGATATGAACGGAGACCGAATTCCATGGCCAATACAGTGGACACCAGTGGAGGTGAATCCAGTAGTTCAGACGGTGCTACAGGAACTACACACAGTGTACAGTTTAATGACAGGGTGCTCACAAGATCCCAAAGACAGATTCCCGTGCTGTCAAAAAACGAGGAGGCTCCAAAGAAAAGAGACACAGGCCAGCAAATCGCAGAGGAGGCAAGTGGAAGAAAACCACCAAGAAATTGAATAAGAGTGAAGGTGTAGTGATCAATATCAGCAGTAGACCATTGGACAATCATGAAACTAATATCCTTAGCAGGGGGCTATGCTTTGTCCCCACACCAAAGACTAATACTTTTGATTGCCTAGTGGATATCCACAGATTTCAATGGACTTTGAAATTAAATGATCACTTTAAACATTCTCCCCCTACTGGGCCGAGACCCGCCATGTCACGACCATCAAGTTTTGAACCCAAGACCACCCATCCGACTATCCGAACATTCACTAATATCTGTATCCGGGATATAGAGTATGCTTGTAAGATTGAGACTCCTATTCATAGAAACTTGAATAAACTGGAGCTTGATGCCCTAGAGAGACTCAAGGTGGACGACACTATAATCATAGACCCAGCGGATAAAGGTGGGTAGTCGTTATGGATTATTCCTACTACAGGTCGGAATTGTTAAACCAATTGGATGATACCAGTACATATCAACGTTTGACTTTCAATCCCACTAAAGTCTACAAAAAGATGCTGGATACCAGTTTACAGATGGCACATAATAACAGCTATATAGATGATATTACTCTGGATTTTTTGACAGTAGACCATCCCAGGTATCCGATCATTTACACGATTCTGAAGATCCACAAAGACCTGGTGAAACCTCCTGGAAGGCCAATAGTCTCTGCAGTAGGGTCTTTGTTCCAGAATGTTTCAGTTTACATAGATTTCCATCTCTAAGGCATAGTGAGGAACACCGAAGCCTTTCTACTTGACTGCATCCAATTGATACGTATGATACAGAATGTTACATTTCTTGCTCATTGTATCCTGGTGACTTTAGATGTTAACAGTCTGTATATGATCATCCCGCATGAGCTAGGAATAGAGGCTGTGAGAAGCTTCCTAGTATCTAGCACGGAGTATGATGGTCCACCTATCAAGGTATTCCTAGATTGGCTCCTGATGGTTCTGACGCACAATTATTTTCTGTTTGAAGATACATACTACCTGCAACTAGTTGGGACGGCCATGGGATCAAGCATGGCACCATCGTATGCTAACCTTTTTATGGCATGGTTTGAGGAGAAATTCATCTTCCTTGACCGTAACCCTGATGTCTTGCTGTACAAACGCTACATTGAGGACTTGTTTGTAGTTTGGGGTGGTACCCAAATGGAGTTGAATCTATGGATCAAATACCTAAATACAGCTGAACCCTCGATATCGTTTAAAAATGAGTACAGTGATGAATGAATCCACTTCTTGGATCTTTGTATCTTCAAAAAAACCTACATATGGTGGGTGCAGATTGAACACCACTTTGTATTCCAAACCTACAGATCGGAACACCCTTTTACAAAGTGACAGCTTCCACCCCAGACAATTGAAAAAGGGTATCATCAAATCCCAACTGTTAAGAGTTATACAAAATAATTCTGACCTTATGAATCAGGCTACACAGCTCCAGGATATGAAGTTGAAATTCATGGAGAGGGGGTACAGTCCGGGACTAGTGGAACAGGTTCTTAAGGAAGTTGACCATTTCAACCAATCATCTCTCATTGAGAGAAAACCAAAAGTGGGTGAAGATGATAAGCAATTGAATTTTTGTGACCTCCTATAGCCCAGTATCAAACAGAATTGGTGGGATTGTCTGTCAAAACTGGCACTTGATAAGAGACGACCACACTTTGCCCTTTGCTGAATCATCACCGCCCAGAGTTGTACACAGGAGTAACCAGAACCTCAGATCCATGTTGATGAAAGCTGACCCATGGAAGAGACCCCAAACCTGGTTGGCCAACACCAAGCCATTTTGTTTCCAATGTGGGAACTGTGTAACGTGTAACTCTTTAATAACTGGTCCTAAGTTCCACCATCCCCATACAAATAAGACTTATGTGATAAGGCACCGCCTAACTTGCACATCTCAGTTTGTGGTCTACTTCTTGACATGTCCATGTGGCAGGTATTATGTCGGAAAGACTACCACTACCTTCAGGGAGAGGCTAGCCAATCATAAAAGTGCCATCAGGGCTGCACTTAAGGATGGCAGCTCAGGCCAACCTGTGGCATGCCACTTTCTTGAGCACAAACATTCTGTGTCATCTTTGAAAGCAATGCTCATTGACACAGTGATTCCCTCCAGAAGGGGTGGCAATAGACATAATGAATTGCTATGCTGTAAAAGCCGCTGGATATATTGGCTGAATACACTTAGCCCTCATGGACTCAATGTACACTTAGACTATTCTGTGTTCTACTAAGTTGTCTATAAACATGCTATACATATGCTGTGTTTTTTCCTCCTTCACACCTGAGATTATTCTATATACATATATTTTTGTCTATGCCCCCCTCTTTACTGTGAATGTGCACTGGATGGGTCTTCATACCTATCCTTAATATTATATATGAATATTTGAACAGACTACTTGGTACCTGAGTGTATTTCCACTGGCAGTGTCGAATTATGGGTTTATTCTAAGAGCATTGATTTAGGGAGGTTGGCTTGGTAGGCTTCCCCCTATCTAGTCCGGTACTAATAGGACTTGTCCCAAATGGCCAATGCACTACAAGTAGTAATTTGGTGTTGAGAACGTTATTATACAATTTGCAATGGTCTTTGACTATGTTCCAATGACTTTGTGGCTGACTCTGTTTAGTGCAGCATTGTGGATAGATTATGTGGCACATCCCGTCCCAATTATGTTTTATACATTAGTCCCATTGTGAATTTTGATGTTTAAGCGCCAGTTGGCTTGGTAGTAGTTGTTTTTGGTAACTATCAGTTTATTTGGTATAACCGGCAATGATATTATCTATTTGTAACAGCCTCAGCTGTCCAAAGTTTAAACTCTGACACACCCCTGTGGCTGACCAATGAAAGCCAGGATGTGGTGATATAAACAGCTTCCGGTCCTGGATAGCGGTATTCTATCCTACCGGTGTTGTTGTATGCGGCTGTGAGATGCTGATATGAGGTGATGGTAATGTATAAGGCAGGCTTATGTGATTGTTGTCTATTATATGGGGGCTCTAAATGACTTACTAAATGGCCATATGGGCGCCACATTTATTAGATTGTGGGTGTTTAGTTTTGAACAGACGATCTCGGTCTGGCTATAGATCATAGCAGCTGTGAGGTTTCGTACTAGTGATACCAGAATTTGTTATTCCTGAAGGCACTGTAGTGATGGTTTGTCAGTAGCATATAGCCACACCATATGGGACTATTCTGACAACACGGCTTGTGTGCTTAGCTGCCACCTCTGGCAATCAATGTTGAGACATATGTTTTTAAGTTCAGGGGTAATGAGTGTACAACCATAGTGCGTATGAGTTGGTGTACATGTTTGATATATATATATTAATAAACAAACTTTAGGGGAGACAGGCTTAAAAATTGTTAGATAACCTAAGCAATATTTTGGAAGCCTCTAGTCACCATCCAAAGTCTCTGATATGAGGTATTCCAGTTGGGAAATTTCTCAGTTTAAGGAGAAATTGTTTATGTCTAGGAAAATATAACAAACATGCAAAAGATATGTACAGTAGATTTGAGAATAGAGGATATTCCAAAAGAAATCTAAATTATGCTATTAATAGAGCAAGGAGAGAAAATAGAGATGACTTACTCTATAAGAGCAAAGCTAAACCACAAGATCAGAAAATTTGGTTTGTCACTGAGTATAACTGTCACTGGGAAAGGATTTGTGGAATCCTGAAAGATAAATGGCAATTTCTACAAGCTGATGAAGGAATCTCAAACCTAGTGGGGGAGAACCCCTCATTGGTTGCTAGGAGGGCTCCTAATCTAAAAGATAAACGTGTTAAAAGTTTCTATGTAAAAAGTTTGAATCCTAAGGATTGTCTAAGTGAACATAGGAAGGTTAAATGTTGCTTTCAATGTGGACACTGTGTCCTATGTAAATATATTGTTCGTACTAAGTCTTTCTCAACAGGTATTGAGTCCTTCCCCATTAAACAGTTCATTAACTGCAAAACAGAGAATGTTATTTACTTACTTTCCTGTAGCTGCCCGGTCTTCTATGTAGGTAAAACTAGACATATGTTGAAAGACAGGGTGACTGAACATAGGGACGACATTAAAGCGACCAGAGATGGGGAGATAAAAAGTGGTGTAGCTCTGCATTTTCTAACACACCACAACTCTTCACTAATAGACCTCAAAATAACAGGAATTGAGGCTTGTTCCTATTTTGGTAGAGGAGGCGATATTGATAATATCCTCTTAAAAAAGTAAACAGCCTGGATGTACAAACTCCAGACATTGGCCCCTAGGGGCCTGAATGAGAAGTTTGAGTTTGCTGCCTTCCTGTAAAGTACTAAGTAGTGTTTCACTGATGTTTGCAGGTAGGTCTCCATAAAGTACCAAATGCAACCATATGTTTTGTGACTGTGTCTAATTATACTTTGTTATAATATAAACAAAAAATATTTTTTATATATTTTTTTGAGCTTCTCTTTCCTTTTTTTTCTTCTTTTTTTAGCTAAGCATCTGAACCACTCAAATTGTATGTATATATATATATATATATATATATATATATATATATATATAAAACTTTATTTTTAATAAGTTTGTCCTCTGTAACATAGTATACTCAAATGTATTTAGTGTATTTAGCACTTGTATAAGCTAATGATATTGTTTTTTAGTCAAAGTTAGTTTTTTTTACTTTTCCTTAAGGAGGCTTGTAGCAAAACGGACTTGTTTATTGGCCGCTAGTTTCAAATGGCCAACCAATCATGGAGAGTCAAGACCGGTAAATAATCAGAAGTGTCTGTAACTCACTATCCGTTTGCCCTGAGGAAACCCCTATGACGCTGTGGTCACGTGAGGGGTGAAACGTGAAACGGCAGTGACGTACACAGAGCGGGCTGCTCTGTCCTTGATCTAACAAGTTTGAAACAGTGTTGCAATAATTAAGGAGGATTTCAAGTTGGTGCAAAGTGTATTTCCATACCACACTCAATTGCTGCTTGTGCCTACGAGGAAGTTTCTATTGGAGCTGTGAGTTGCCTTTATGGTGGGATGGATTTTACCCCTCTTGAAAACTAACCACACGGCAAAATTACCTGGCCCACGGTCTTGAATATTTGGACGGTATATAACTCACGGTAATAACATGTCTGGAGGATGTAAGAGCTGGAATGTTTTCTCTTGATTTGTTCAGGACTATTTACTATACCTGACAGATTCCTGTATGACAGGATGCTACTACAGCTCTTATATATAAAACGGCTTACTCTGCTCATGTTACTTGATACCTTTGTTTGTACTATCTATATCTGTGTTTGCAACACTGTGTACAGTTGGTAATTTTGAGACCCGCTTTGGGGGAACTGAACATAGATCCTATAATACAATTTATATTTCATGGCACCAGATACTATTTCAATATAGTGGTGTTCTCTGAAATAGGTGTTGTTCAGTACCTCTTGATCCACTTTTACCTTTATAGAGCAGTGTTTTATCTATGTGCTTACGTATATATATATATATATATAAGAATTGTTTACCTGACTTACTTGCAATATTAATTGCTTGTGATTACATACCCATTTTAGAGGTGGTGCTTTTTACAAACATAGATCCTCATAGCTCACTATGATGGCCGATTTGTGCAACCTTGCATAGCCATCCTCTAGTGGAGGTGTTGTTTGATAAAGCTAACTTAGCACTCTGAACATTTGCTCGTATTCACAAACTTGTGGTTAAAGACTATAATGCATAGCGCTACTGTGTACTAATTTGTTGAGGTTCTTTTGCATAGCTATATTTTTAGAGGAATTCCAACCTGTTGTATACATGCATGAACAATACTGCACTGTGCAAAATACCAAATATTTAATTTTGGCTAGTTTATTTGAACCATTTATAAATAAAACAAAGTGCTGAAATCCCTGTCTTATGTGTAGTTACTTATCTATGTTTCTACAATTTCTCTCTTTAATTTAGGTTTTTATATATATATATATATATATATATATATATATATATATATATATATATATATATATATATATATATATAAAACATGGGAAGCTGATTTAATTGTGACTTTGTCAGTGCCTGGCACGCTAGAAAATAAGGATGGAGAATTGAACCCACTAAACATGTTTACAGCTTTTAAAGAGTATAAAAAATTGCTTGTCAAACAGATCAAATTACGGGCAGAAACAGCTAGCCTAGAAAATTATGTAAAAAATGGTATTATCCCGAGAGGTTTAAGACTACGATTAGATCCAGGTACTAATCTGAGGGAAGATGAAGGTGGTGATATATTTTTGGAAGACTGGAATTCCAGTCTTACAGATTGTTCAATCATCCTTATGAAGAAAATGATTAAAAGAAATAAGGAAAGATTTGAGAAAACAAAACAACCGGTAGAAGATGCACTCAAAGTGGTAAATACTTTCGAACAGAATACTAACTTTGACAAATTAAATAGAGAAATACAGGAGCAACTTGCTAGACTGCAGTCAGATATTAAATCTAGGAAGAGTAGAAAACTAGCCAGAGATAATGATGACTACTTGAAAAATCGGATATACAACTACCAAACTGTCAGAGGCTCTTATGATTCAGGGACTGACAGTTCGGATGTAGAAACCGAAAAGCAGTTGTCAAAAAACGAACTTCACCTAGTCAGAACTGGTCTAGAAGAAGGAGAGGGGGTAGGAAGAGACACAGGAGGAGGGAGTACTCCTTCAGAAGGGAGGAGATATCCTTCCAGACAGAACAGGCAAAGGGATTACAGTCAGGAGAGGGGACGCAGGGAACGTCCACGGAGGTTTCGCAGCAGAAGGGGTTATTAAGATCGCCAGACAATGATCTGCAGGTGATAAATTTGTCCTCTTTCAAACTCAATCAAGCCCATATGAGTGTCCTTAAGAAAGGATTATCTTTCTGTCCAAAAAATGAGCTTAATAAATTTGAATTTATTAAAGATTTACATTACTTTGCAAGACGCCTTGTCCTTTCTCAAATGTTTAAAGGTAAAGGCAGTAGACATGTTGTTGATCTGGCATTGAGTAAAGAGGACAGAGGTGCACTTGCAGATCTTGAAGAACTCATGAACGAACAAACTGAAATCTCCAATCTTGAATTCACTCCTGGAAGCACTCAAATCAGAGTTAAATCTAATTTGAGAGCTAAATCTAAGTTCATGCCTCAGTTAGCCTCTATACCCTCAGTCAATCTATTTGTAAAACAGGTTGAAAAGGATATAAATAACCTTATGCTCATAGGGATTTCAAAGGATAATTTGTCTAAAGTAGAAAGAAAAGCATTGAATGAATTAGTACATGCTGAGGACATTGTAATTAAATCTGCCGATAAGGGCGGAAATGTGGTTCTCTGGGATGCCAAATGTTATGTCTTGGAAGTAAAAAGACAATTATTGGATAAAAACCAATATTTGCACCTCCAGGAGAACCCCATTCCCTCCCTGAAAATTGAGTTGTTTAAATTGTTGAATGATGCTAAGTCCAAGGGCATCATTAATCTATCTGAATTCAAATACCTATTGAATGATTTTCCGGTGATGCCGGTATTCTACTGTTTACCCAAAGTCCATAAGAACTTTATGAATCCTCCAGGGGGTCCCATTATCTCTGGGATTGGTAGCCTCACTGAGAATTTGGGTAACTATGTGGATTTTTTTCTAAAACCTTTTCTAGAAACTATGCCTTCCTATGTGATTGATACAATGGACCTTCTACGAAAGATAGAAGGTATTACAATACCGCATGGAGCAATTCTGGTGTCCTTAGTTGTGGAGGGCCTCTATTCCTCTATTCCACATACTGTAGGAATAAGGGCAGCAAAACATTTTTTGGAGACTAGAGGTACTTCATATTCAGAACACACAGAATTTGTTGTCAGTTTGCTAACTTTTCTGCTTGAGAATAACGTTTTCTCTTTTGATAACAAGCTGTATAAACAGAGTAGGGGGACAGCAATGGGGGCTACTTGTGCCCCAACATATGCGTGTCTACACCTAGGTCTGTGGGAAATGGAAGAAGTATTCCAGAAACAAGCATTCAATGAACATGCACAAATTTGGTTACGCTATGTGGACGACGTCTTGCTGATTTGGGAGGGTACAGAACATGAATTAAAAAGTTTCATTTCTGAACTGAATATCAACAATAGAAATATCACTCTGAACCTCAATTTTAGCAAGACGGACCTGTCCTTTTTAGATGTACACATTAAAATTGAAAGAGATATTCTTGTAACTGAAAATTACAGAAAGGAAACATCAACCAATAGTGTTCTGGAGGCATCCAGCCATCATCCAGAGCACCTAAAGAATGGCATCCCAATAGGTCAATTCCTGCGTTTATGCAGGAATTGCTCCTCAGTTTCAAAATATAACGAACATGCCATACCCATGGAGAAACGTTTCAGAGCTAGGGGGTATTCAAAAAGGAATATAGCATACGCTAAAATTCTGCACAAAAAACAGAAAGAAGCACATTACTAGTTCCAAAAATAAGAGCTAATGACAACAGAATCAGACTGATTACAGAGTATAATTGCCACTGGAATCATCTAAGAGGTATACTCAAGAAAAACTGGAGTATCCTCTTGAATGATGACAATATCGCAAAATAGATAGGTGAAGCGCCTCTTTTAACAGCTAGGAGAGCTCCTAATCTAAAAGACAAATTAGTTAAAAGCAAATTTGTCACTCCTCAAAAGAACTGGCTGTCTAGGCAAAAGTTGATAGGCAATTTTCCTTGTAAAAGGTGTGTAGCCTGTAGGTTTATGCTGCAGACTAAGGTCTTCTCGGTGCATGGGGACAAAACTTATAGGTTAAAACACTTTTTTACCTGCAATACAGAAGGTGTAATCTATCTTCTTTCCTGTAATTGCCCCTGTTTTTATGTTGGGAAAACAAAACGAATCCTAAAAGACAGAATCCTGGAACACAGGGACGACATTAAAAACAGAATACAAACTAGCAGTGTAGCTAGACATTTCGAAACTCATCATAACAGTATACCTGAATGTATGAGAGTGACAGGCATTGACAAGGGAATTACCAATGGTAGAGGGGGGAACAATGACAAAATCCTCCTGCAAAAAGAATGCAGGTGGATTTTTAATCTCTCTACCATTGGTAATGGTGGTCTAAACGAGAAGCTTGATATGGGAAGCTTTTTGTAGCTTTTACTATTTTTACATTTTTCTATCCCTTTCATCAGATTGTTCTGAAAATGTTTTTTTAAAAACCTAACTTCCAACATATTTGGTTTATAACAAAATGTAAAATAAATAATTGTATATATGTATAACTTGTATATCAATAATCTTTTAATTACATGACTTTGTTGTATGTATTTAGCACTCTTTCACCTCCTATCATGGGCGTTACTTATTTATCTCCATAAAAAGCACGGATGACGTGCAAAAGACATGCCCTGATGAAGCCCCCGTCTCTTCTGATGACGTAGGGGTGAAACACGTGTCGGTATCTTGTCAGCTGTCCCACGTGATACCCATGCTGTTTGGTGGAGCCTGCTTTTAAGTGTGGTTGCGGTACAGTGATTTGGAGCGGACGACTATGCGGAATTTCAGCGTATCTTTGGAGAGCTTGTGAGCACGCTGCTGAGGCCAAGCAGACATTATTTGGATGCCAATTGAAGCTTGATGATCGCTCACGGCGGAGGAAGACAGGCGTCTGGAGAGAGGTTCTGAAGGCGTTGTAACAAGGCTGTGGGTAAACCGAGGCGATTTTGAAAGGGTGCGGTTGACAGAGGGGTACTTCTCTAATTAGCTAGTATCCTCCTGTACCCTTCCACATGTCCAGCTTGCTTTATTTGCCTTCGCTTTGCCTGCTCATTAACGCTATACTAACCTAACCTCTTGCTTTATGCTCCAATATTTGTTTGAGTGACTTGGCTTATGTGTATCCGCTTTATTTGAAATCAGCTTACAACCGCATACCACTTGTATTTGCTGTTACTACTATGACCTGCTCCAATTTCTGTTACTGGGCGCTTGACTGAATAGTGCTAATATCATCCTGGGGACTTGTGTACTTATTACATTGGTTCAAGTCTGGAGGACTGTATAACTTATATGGTCTCTACAAGGAAAACACTATTTCATACATCTATTTGCCCAATTGACCAATACTATATGTCATATGCTTTATGTTGTGCTGTTTAATGCTGTTTTGTCATGCTTAAAGTTTGTTATGCATATTATTGCCATTTCTTGTGTGACAAGTACTGCACTTTGGAATAAGAGTTGCTTACTTTATGGCTGCCTCAGTTTTCACTAAGGGGGGTAGTTATCAAGCCGTCTACTTTTCTGGCTTCGCCGGCCCAATACGCCCGCCTAAGCTCGCCTACCTTCGCCGCCGCGGACCTGAAAAAAGACGCCTAAGTTATCAAATAAAGCTGTCAAAAAGCCGCGGGGCGATGAGCAGCGGACTGTGACAGTTATCACTCATCCGATCTCGCTTCTCTTCGGCTTTTTCCCAGCTTTATTGCTAGCCTGTCACTAAGCACTCACACTAAACTACACTGTTCTACCCCCTATACCGGCGCCCCCGGAGCCCCCCGCAACTAAATAAAGTTACTAACCCCTAAACCGCCGCTCCTAGACCCTGCCGCAACTCTTATAAATGTATTAACCCCTAAACCACCGCTCCTAGACCCCGCCGCAAGTCTCATAAATGTATTAACCCCTAAACCGCCACTCCTAGACCCTGCCGCAACTCTTATAAATGTATTAACCCCTAAACCGCCGCTCCCGGACACCGCTGCCACCTACATTATACCTAGTAACCCCTATCCTGCCCCCCCTATACCGTCGCCCTCTATTATAAAATTATTAACCCCTATCCTGCTGATCCCGCACCTCTCCGCAACTAAATAAATAGTTTAACCCCTAAACCGCCGCTCCATGAACCCGCCGCAACCTATATTAAACCTATTAACCCCTATCCTGCCCCCCCTACACCGTCGCCACCTATAATAAATTTATTAACCCCTATCCTGCCCCCCACTACGCCGCCGCCACTGTAATAAAATTATTAACCCCTAAACCTAAGTCTAACCCTAACCCTAACGCCCCCCTAACTTAAATATTAATTAAATAAATCTAAATAAATTTACTCTTATTAACTAAATGAATCCTATTTAAAACTAAATACTTACCTTTAAAATAAACCCTAATATAGCTACAATATAAATAATAATTATATTCTAGCTATCTTAGGATTTATTTTTATTTTACAGGTACCTTTCAATTTATTTTAACTAGGTACAATAGCTATTAAATAGTTATTAACTATTTAATAGCTTACCTAGCTAAAATAAAGAGAAATGTACCTGTGAAATAAATCCTAACCTAAGTTACAATTACACCTAACACTACACTATACTTTAATAAATTATTCCTATTTAAAAATAAATACTTACCTGTAAAATAAACCCTAAGATAGCTACAATATAATTAATAATTATATTATAGCTATCTTAGGATTTATATTTATTTTACAGGTAACTTTGTATTTATTTTAGCTAGTTAGAATAGTTATTAAATAGTTATTAACTATTTAATAACTACCTAGCTAAAATAAATACAAAATTACCTGTAAAATAAATCCTAACTTAAGTTACAATTAAACCTAATACTACACTATCATTAAATTAATTAAATAAACTACCTACAAATAACTACAATTAAATACAATTACATAAACTGGAGGATTAACTTATTCCGCTCCGGATGTCCTCTTCAGTTCCATCGGTGGCTCGGCTGAGTGAAGACGACTCAAGGTAGGATGATCTTCAGGGGATTAGTGTTAGGCTTTTGTAAGGGGGGTTTGGGTTAGATTAGGGGTATGTGGGTGGTGGGTTTTAATGTTGGGGGGGGGGGTTGTATTTTTCTTTTACAGGCAAAAGAGCTGTTTTCTTTGGGGCATGCCCCCACAAATAGCCCTTTTAAGGGCTGGTAAGGTAAAAGAGCTTTGAAATTTATTTAATTTAGAATAGGGTAGGGCATTTTTTTATTTTGGGGGGGTTTGTTATTTTATTAGGGGGCTTAGATTAGGTGTAAGTATCTTAAAATTGTTGTAATATTTTTAACATGTTTGTAACTTATTTTTTTATTTTTTGTAACTTAGCTTTTTTATTTTTTGTACTTTAGTTAGTTTATGTAATTGTATTTAATTGTAGTTATTTGTAGGTAGTTTATTTAATTAATTTAATGATAGTGTAGTATTAGGTTTAATTGTAACTTAAGTTAGGATTTATTTTACAGGTAATTTTGTATTTCTTTTAGCTAGGTAGTTATTAAATAGTTAATAACTATTTAATAACTATTCTAACTAGCTAAAATAAATACAAAGTTACCTGTAAAATAAATATAAATCCTAAGATAGCTATAATATAATTATTAATTATATTGTAGCTATATTAGGGTTTATTTTAAAGGTAAGTATTTAGTTTTAAATAGGATTCATTTAGTTAATAAGAGTTAATTTATTTAGATTTATTTAATTAATATTTAAGTTAGGGGGGCGTTAGGGTTAGTGTTAGACTTAGGTTTAGGGGTTAATAATTTTATTACAGTGGCGGCGGCGTAGTGGGGGGCAGGATAGGGGTTAATAAATTTATTATAGGTGGCGACGGTGTAGGGGGGGCAGATTAGGGGTTAATAAATTTATTATAGGTGGCGACGGTGTAGGGGGGGCAGGATAGGGGTTAATACATTTAATATAGGTTGCGGCGGGTTCAGGGAGCGGCGGTTTATGGGTTAATACATTTATTATAGTTGCGGTGGGCTCCGGGAGCGGCGGTTTAGGGGTTAATATGTATAGAGTAGCTTGCGGTGGGCTCCGGGAGCGGCGGTTTAGGGGGTAATAACTTTATTTAGTTGCGGCGGTGTAGGGGGGGTCAGATTAGTGGTGTTTAGACTCGGGGTACATGTTAGGGTGTTAGGTGCAGACAGCTCCCATAGAAATCAATGGGATGTCTGTCAGCAGCGAACTTGTACTTTCGCTATGGTCAGACTCCCATTGATTCCTATGGGATCCGCCGCCTCCAGGGGTGGCGGATTGAAAACCAGGTACGCTGGGCCGTAAAAGTGCCGAGCGTACCTGCTAGTTTTTTGATAGCTAGCAAAAGTAGTGAGAATGTGCCGCACTTGTGTGCGGAACATCTGGAGTGACGTAAGAATCGATCTGTGTCGGACTGAGTCCGGCGGATCGAAGTTTACGTCACAAAATTCTACTTTTGCCGGTCTCGAGCCTTTGATAACTAAGGCGAATCAGCCTCGCCACAAATACGCTGCGGAATTCCAGCGTATTTGAGGTTGACGGCTTGATAACTAGGCCCCTATAACCTTTATTTGGTCTGACGCATAGCATTAAGCTCTTTTTCCATTTACAGCACTACGTCCAGCTGTTTACTAATTGCTCCACACGTGAAACATACTTACTATAGTTACATCTTGCATGGGTAACATTTGGGCCGGCCCTTTGGTGAAACTTTTTGTTAAGATTAAAAGTCTAATCATTTGTTATTATATTTTTGTTATGGTTTATACCATTTATGCCACTGCCTAAGTGGATCTGGACTGGTCCGGACCTGCTGGCTGCACAATAAAAACCTGTTTTGATTACTAAATTCCAAGTGCTTTTTGTCTGTTCTTTATAAAAGAGTGCTGAATTCCCAGTCTTTGTTCAATGTCACTATTATGTGCCATTTTTTCTCTCTCTAGTATTGTTTATATATATATATATATATATATATATATATATATATATATATATATATATATATATATATATATATATATATATATTTGAAACAGCGGGTGTTCCAGCACTCCAACCTTGGTAGATCGCAAGGACCTGGGTGCAATCCTCAAAAGAACATACAAAACTGGTTTTAGGAATGAAGGGCACTCTCAGGATTTTTGATAATTGCGTGTCAGCAAAGACTTTCTTTTATTTTTCTTAATAACAACATTTGTTAATGGTCCATTAACAAATGTTGTTATTAAGAAAAATAAAAGAAAGTCTTTGCTGACACGCAATTATCAAAAGTCCTGAGAGTGCCCTTCATTCCTAAAACCAGTTTTATATATATATATATATATATATTTATATATATATATATATTTATATACAGTATAAATATTTATATATATGTAGATAGATAGATAGATAGATAGACAGACAGACAGACAGACAGATAGATAGATAGATAGATAGATAGATAGATAGATAGATAGATGATAGTACCCATCTACATGTCATGCTACTTTGAAAGTAAATTCTTGAAAAAATATTGCGTGACTATGACTTGCAGAAAACGTTTTAGTCCACTGTGCTATAAATATATCATGTACTTTTTATGAGCAAATAAACCATATACCAAAAGGGCTGTCAATAAGAGATTATTTTATTTTATTTTTTTCTTTATAATTCATTTCCTTATGTCCTTTTGACACGTTATACACATTGATAATAAACATACAGTGATGCAATTTCATGAATTATAGTGTACTAGAAAACTTTCCAGGGAATTATATTTCAATACTGTATGATATAATTGTTTGATTATGAGTAACTAATATGTGCAGTAGTTAATACACAATTAAAACAAATTAACATCTGCTGTAGCCTTTTGAAAATAATACCAAATGTGTACTGTAATTAGATAGATAGAAAGATAGATAGATTGATAGATGATAGATAGATAGATAGATAGATAGATAGATAGATAGATAGATAGATAGATAGATGATAGTACCCATCTACATGTCATGCTACTTTGAAAGTAAACTCTTGAAAACATATTGTGTGACTATGACTCGCAGAAACAGTTTTACCACATTGCTGTAAATTCCTCATTTAAGTTTTATGAGCAAATATACCATGTTTATAACAATATTTTATTTGTTGACCTTCAAGGATTGGCAGTGACATAAAAGGTTTGTCAATTAGAGATTATTTCTTTCTTTTTTTTTTTATATATTTTTTTTTGTGTTTGTTCCTGAGTGAATTTTGGGCTGGGAGCTACTGTATACACATTTAAAAAAAAATAAAAGACTAAACTGAAACTTTATTCATATAAATATATATATTATGTAAATATGTATTTGAAAAGTACAGGTATAATAAAGAATGTTGTAAATCTTTTTGTACCATTAAGTTGATGAAATGCACTAGTTAGTGCATTATCTTGTATTGTTTAGGTTTAGGGAAACATACAATAAATATTTCAAGTAGAATTGTACATTTTTTTTCTTTTTCCGTCTTTTTTTTTTTTTTTCCCCCTGTTACTGTTTAGTAATCCAAGGTTAAATTGTAATAATAAACAAAAAGGGTTAAGTGATGCACAAGTTGAAGCCCCTGCACATATACCATTCTGCTCCCAAAATCAGAAAAAATAGTAATAAATATAATAGAAAAGGTATGTATTTGTGTGCTAACAGCTAGGGGATGATGTGTAGAAATAAAGTAATGTAGAGTGTACTCTTTAACTTTATGGGCTATGTACTATTCAATGTAATATAGCTTAGTATGCAAAATAAAATATTTATTTTAGTCCTTTAAAAAATCTATACAAAATGCAGTATACACAAATGCAATATTGCTAAAAGTATCCACATATGACCGGTCATCTCTGTTAGTGTATAAACAGTAGTGATGTCGCAAACAGTTCGCCGGAGAACAGTTCCCGGCGAACATAGCTTGTTCGCGTTCGCCGCTGCGGGCGAACATATGCGATGTTCGATCCTCCCCCTATTTGTCATCATTGAGGAAACTTTGACCCTGTATCTCACAGCCTTCTGACACATTTGAGCCAATCAGCAGCAGACACTCCCTCACAGACCCTCCCAGCTCCTGGGCAGCAGCCATTTTAGATTCATTATGATCTTGCTTTCTTAGTGAGAGGAGTTTTAGTGTTGCTGCTGCTGACATTATAGGGAAATAGATAGCTAGGCTAGTGTATTTAGTGTCCACTACAGTCCTGAAGGACTCATCTAATCTCTGCTGTAAGGACAGCACCCCAAAAAGCCATTTTTAGGGCTAGAACTTCAGTCGTTTTTTTTTTTTTATTTGTAATTTTATTTGCATTTGCCTGTGTGTGAGGCTCACAGCATATACTGTGTTTAGTGCCACCACTGATATCTGCTTAACATTAGTGTAAATTTAAACAACAAAACTTTTAAATAATTTTGCTAGTGTAATCTAATTTCATTTTCTATCAGACCTGTGTGTCAGGCTTACACAGCATACACTGTGGTCAATTGCTGTGCCAGCAGCCACCACTCATATCTGCTTAACATTATTTTAAATAAAAAAAAAACACTTTTAAATAATTTTGCTAGTGTAATCTAATTTCATTTTCTATCAGGCCTGTGTGTCAGGCTTACACAGCATACACTGTGGTTAATTGCTGTGCCAGCAGCCACCACTCATATCCGCTTAACATTATTTTAAATTTAAACCAAAAAACGTTTAAATCATTTTGCTACTGTAATCTAATTTCATTTTATATCAGGCATGTGTCTCAGGCTCACACAGCATATTCTGTGGTTAATTTCTCTGTGCCAGCAGCCACCACTCATATCTGCTTAACATTAGTGTAAATTTAAACAACCAAACTTTTAAATCATTTTGCTAGTGTAATCTAATTTCATTTTCTATCAGGCCTGTGTGTCAGGCTTACAAAGCATATACTGTGGTTAATTGCTGTGCCAGCAGCCACCACTCATATCTGCTTAACATTATTGTAAATTTAAAAAAAAAAACTTTTAAATCATTTTGCTAGTGTAATCTAATTTCATTTTCTATCAGGCCTGTGTCTCAGGCTCACACAGCATATACTGTGGTTAATTGCTCTGTGCCAGCCAGGCAGCCACCACTCATATCCGCTTAACATTAGTGTAAATTTAAACAACAAAACTTTTAAATAATTTTGCTAGTGTAATCTAATTTCATTTTCTATCAGGCCTGTGTGTCAGGCTTCTGTGGTTAATTGCTGTGCCAGCAGCCACCACTCATATCTGCTTACTATTATTGTAAATTTAAAAAAAAAAAATTAAATCATTTTGCTAGTGTAATCTAATTTCATTTTCTATCAGGCCTGTGTCTCAGGCTCACACAGTATATACGGTGGTTAATTGCTCTGTGCCAGCAGCCACCACTCATATCTGCTTAAAATTAGTGTAAATTTTTAAAATAAACTTTTAAATCATTTTGCTAGTGTAATCTAATTTCATTTTCTATCAGGCCTGTGTCTCAGGCTCAAACAGCATATTCTGTGGTTAATTTCTCTGTGCCAGCAGCCACCACTCATATCTGCTTAACATTAGTGTAAATTTAAACAACCAAACTTTTAAATCATTTTGATAGTGTAATCTAATTTCATTTTCTATCAGGCCTGTGTGTCAGGCTTCTGTGGTTAATTGCTGTGCCAGCAGCCACCACACATATCTGCTTAACATTATTGTAAATTTTTAAAATAAACTTTTAAATCATTTTGCTAGTGTAATCTAATTTAATTTTCTATCAGGCCTGTGTCTCAGGCTCAAACAGCATATTCTGTGGTTAATTTCTCTGTGCCAGCAGCCACCACTCATATCTGCTTAACATTAGTGTAAATTTAAACAACCAAACTTTTAAATCATTTTGCTAGTGTAATCTAATTTCATTTTCTATCAGGCCTGTGTGTCAGGCTCACACAGTATATACAGTGGTTAATTGCTCTGTGCCAGCAGCCACCACTCATATCTGCTTAAAATTAGTGTAAATTTTTAAAATAAACTTTTAAATCATTTTGCTAGTGTAATCTAATTTCATTTTCTATCAGGCCTGTGTCTCAGGCTCACACAGTATATACTGTGGTTAATTGCTCTGTGCCAGCAGCCACCACTCATATCTGCTTAACATTAGTGTAAATTTAAACAACAAAACTTTTAAATCATTTTGATAGTGTAATCTAATTTCATTTTCTATCAGCCCTGTGTGTCAGGCTTCTGTGGTTAATTGCTGTGCCAGCAGCCACCACTCATATCTGCTTAACATTATTGTAAATTTTTAAAATAAACTTTTAAATCATTTTGCTAGTGTAATCTAATTTCATTTTCTATCAGGCCTGTGTCTCAGGCTCAAACAGCATATTCTGTGGTTAATTTCTCTGTGCCAGCAGCCACCACTCATATCTGCTTAACATTAGTGTAAATTTAAGCAACCAAACTTTTAAATCATTTTGCTAGTGTAATCTAATTTCATTTTCAATCAGGCCTGTGTGTCAGGCTTACACAGCATATACTATGGTTAATTGCTGTGCCAGCAGCCACCACTCAAATCTGCTTAACATTATTGTAAATTAAAAAACAACAACTTTTAAATCATTTTGCTAATGTAATCTAATTTCATTTTCTATCAGGCCTGTGTGTCAGGCTTCTGTGGTTAATTGCTGTGCCAGCAGCCACCACTCATATCTGCTTACTATTATTGTAAATTTAAAAAAAAAAAATTAAATCATTTTGCTAGTGTAATCTAATTTCATTTTCTATCAGGCCTGTGTCTCAGGCTCACACAGTATATATTGTGGTTAATTGCTCTGTGCCAGCAGCCACCACTCATATCTGCTTAACATTAGTGTAAATTTAAACAACAAAACTTTTAAATCATTTTGATAGTGTAATCTAATTTCATTTTCTATCAGGCCTGTGTGTCAGGCTTCTGTGGTTAATTGCTGTGCCAGCAGCCACCACTCATATCTGCTTAACATTATTGTAAATTTTTAAAATAAATTTTTAAATCATTTTGCTAGTGTAATCTAATTTCATTTTCTATCAGGCCTGTGTCTCAGGCTCAAACAGCATATTCTGTGGTTAATTTCTCTGTGCCAGCAGCCACGACTCATATCTGCTTAACATTAGTGTAAATTTAAACAACCAAACTTTTAAATCATTTTGCTAGTGCAATCTAATTTCATTTTCTGTCAGGCCTGTGTGTCAGGCTTACACAGCATATACTATGGTTAATTGCTGTGCCAGCAGCCACCACTCAAATCTGCTTAACATTATTGTAAATTAAAAAACAACAACTTTTAAATCATTTTGCTAATGTAATCTAATTTCATTTTCTATCAGGCCTGTGTCTCAGGCTCAAACAGCATATACTGTTGTTAATTGCTCTGTGCCAGCAGCCACCACTCATATCTGCTTAACATTAGTGTAAATTTAAACAACCTAACTTTTAAATCATTTTGCTAGTGTAATCTAATTTCATTTTCTATCAGGCCTGTGTGTCAGGCTTCTGTGGTTAATTGCTGTGCCAGCAGCCACCACTCAAATCTGCTTAACATTATTGTAAATAAAAAAAAAAAAACATTTAAATCATTTTGCTAATGTAATCTAATTTCATTTTCTATCAGGCCTGTGTCTCAGGCTCAAACAGCATATACTGTGGTTAATTGCTGTGCCAGCCACCACTCATAAACATTATTGTAAATTAAAAAAAAAAAACTTTTAAATCATTTTGCTAGTGTAATCTAATTTCATTTTCCATCAGTTCTGTGTGTCAGGCCCACATCATATAGTGTGATTAATAGCTCTTTTTTCCACCACTTATATATAAAAAATTTTTTTACATCAGTCCTCTTCTAGTGTTATTTAATATTAGTTGCCAGGCCAGCCTGGCTGCCATTAGTGCCAGCCTGTATGTCAGGCTGCCAGCATATACTGTGCCTATTTCCATCCTCAGTGCCAGTCCACCACTCCTATCTGGTGTAACATTATTTTAAATTTTGTAAAACTTTTACAGCAGTCTTCTAGTGTTATTTAATTTTAGTTGCCAGGCCAGCCTGCCACTAGTGCCAGCCTGTGTGTCAGGCTGCCAGCACATACTGTGCCTACTTCTATCCTGAGTGCCATCACTCCTATCTGTTGTAACATTAGTGTAACTTTTTTAAAAACAAACTTTTACATCAGTCTGCTATTGTTATTTAATTGCAGTTGCCTGTCTGCCAGCGTTTGTGCCAGGCCCACTTTCCAACTAGTGCCACGAATCATATTTGTTATAACAGTAGTGTAAATATTTAAAATCAAAACTTTTTTGACTGTGAATCTTCAGTCTGCTTGTGCAATTGAGTTGCAGTTTCCTGCCGGCCAGCGTGTGTGCCAGGCCCACTTGCCAACTAGTGCCACCAATCATATTTGTTGTAACAGTATTGTAAATATTTAAAATAAAAACTTTTTTTACTGTGAATCATCAGTCTGCTAGTGCCATTGAATTGCAGTTGCCTGCCTGCCAGCGTGTGTGCCAGGCCCACTTGCCAACTAGTGCCACCAATCATATTTGTTATAACATTTTTGAAAATATTTAAAATAAAAACTTTTTTGACTGTGAAACATCAGTCATCTAATTGCAGTTGCCTTCCTCCCAGAGTCTGTGGCAGGCCCACTTACCAACTAGTGCCACCAATCATATTTGTTATAACAGTTTTGAAAATATTTAAAATAAAAACTTTTTTGACTGTGAAACATCAGTCATCTAGTGTAATCTAATTGCAGTTGCCTTCCAACCAGAGTCTGTGCCAGGCCCACTTGCCAACTAGTGCCACCAATCATATTTGTTATAACAGTTTTGAAAATATTTAAAATAAAAACTTTTTTGACTGTGAATCATCAGTCTGCTAGTGCAATTGAATTGCAGTTGCCTGCCTGCCAGCATGTGTGCCAGGCCCACTTGCCAACTAGTGCCACCAATCATATTTGTTATTACAGTATTTTAAATATTTAAAATTAAAACTTTTTTGACTGTGAATCATCAGTCTGCTAGTGCAATTGAATTGCAGTTTCCTGCCTGCCAGCGTGTGTGCCAGGCCCCCTTGCAGTTGCCTTCCTCCCAGCGTGTGTGCCAGGCACACTTGCCAACTAGTGCCACCAATCATATTTGTTGTCACAGTACTTTTAATATTTAAAAAATAAACATTTTTGACTTTGAAACATCAGTCTGTTTTTTTGTGTCAGGCTCACAGCGTATACTGTGCCCACTTGCACAGTGCCACCACTCATAATTTGTTTAATAGTATTGTAAGTGTACATTTTAAAAAAAATGACAGGCAGAGGCAGGCCACCCCGCAGGTGCTGTTGTGGTCGTGGTGCTGTGATTCCTTTAGACCCTACAAATATGCACATTGTTCAGAGGCCAGGTGCCAGGGACACGAAAAGTTCTGAGGAGGACCTAGTTGAATGGCTAACATAGGACACCCAATCTTCAACAGCTTCCACTCCTAGTCCTAACCTTGACTCACCATCCACCTCCAGCTGTGCTTTGGGCACCTCTCAAGTGACCAGTGCCACTCGCCTGCCTATCGCCACCACCAACACTAGCACCACAGCCGCTTCACTTGATCTGTCAGAGGAGTTATTGACACATCAGTTGGAAGAAATGAGTGATGCGCAACCATCATTGACAGAGGATGTAGATAACAGTGATATGTCTCAGTCAGGCAGCATTACAGACATGGAGGTACGGTGGGATGATGATGATGTTGTACCCGCTGCTGCTTCCTTTGTTGATGTGTCAGATACAAGTGAAGCGGTTGATGATGATGTGTCCATGGATGTTACGTGGGTGCCTGCTAGAAGAGAAGAAGAAGAGGTGGAAAGTTCAGATGGGGAGACAGAGAGGAGGAGACGAGTTGGAAGCAGGGGGAGGTCATCGCAAGGAGCTAGTGGCACAGTCAGACAGCATGCATCGGCACCTGGGGTCAGCCAGACAGCACGCAGATGCCAATCAAACGCATGCTGTTGCCACCACCAGAATGCCGTCATCGCAGAGCTCAGCAGGGTTGGATTTTTTTTGGGTGTCTGCCTCTGACAACAGCGATGCCATTTGCAACCTGTGCCAAAAGAAACTGAGTTGTGGGAAGTCCAACACCCACCTAGGTACAACTGCTTTGCGAAGGCACATGGTCTCACATCACAAACACCGATGGGAAGAACACATGAGTAGAAGCAGCACACAAACTCAAAGCCGCCCTCCTCCTCTTGCTCCAGCATCTTCAGCCACGTCAACCACTGCTGTCCTCCTTGCCCCCTCTCAACCATCCTCCACTCAGTCTCTCTTACGTAGCAGTTCCTGGTCATCTGCCCACAGTCAGGTGTCTGTTAAGGACATGTTTGAGCGTAAGAAGCCAATTTCCCAAAGTCAGCCCCTTGCCCGGCATCTGACAGCTAGCTTGTCTGAACTCTTAGCCCGCTAGCTCTTACCATACAAGTTGGTGGAGTCTGAGGCTTTCAAAAAAATTGTATCTATTGGGACACCGCAGTGGAAGGTACCTGGCCGAAATTTCTTTTCACAAAAGGCAATCCCAAACCTGTACTCGATTGTGTGAAAGGAAGTAATGGCATGTCTGGCACACAGCGTCGGGGCAAGGGTCCATATGACCACTGATAGCTGGTCTGCAAAGCATGGTCAGGGCAGGTATATCACCTACACTGTGCATTGGGTAAACCTGCTGACGGCTGACAAGCATGGAATGCGTGGCTCTGCAGAGGAGTTGGTGACACCGCTACCTCCTCTACTCCTCCTACTCCATCCTCTTCCATAACCTCTTCCTCGGCTGAGTCCTCTTCTGCTTCTGCATCTTGCTCCACATCAACGGCACCCTCCCAGCTCCCCAGGTACTATTCAACATCCCGGATACGGCAGTGTCACGCTGTCTTGGGGTTGACTTGCCTGAAAGCCAAGAGTCACACCGCACCAGCACTCCTGAACGCACAGGTGGATCAGTGGCTGACTCTGCACCAACTGGAGATTGGCAAGGTTGTTTCTGACAATGGAAGTAATTTGGTGGCGGCATTGAAATTGGGCAAGTTGACACATGTGCCATGCATGGCACATGTGTGTAATCTGATTGTACAATGCTTTGTGCATAAGTACCCAGGCTTACAGGACGTCCTGAAGCAGGCCAGGAAAGTGTGTGGTCATTTCAGGCTTTCCTACACGGCCATGGCGCACTTGTCCGATATCCAGCGTTGAAGCAACCAGCAAGTGAGGCGCTTGATTTGCGACAGCCCGACACGGTGGAATTCAACACTCCTAATGTTCGACCACCTGCTCCAACTAGAAAAAGCTGTTAATGAGTATTTGTATGACCGGGGTGCTAGGACAGCCTCTGGGGGGCTGGGGATTTTTTTGCCAAATTACTGGACGCTCATGCGCAATGCCTGTAGGCTCATGCGTCCTTTTGAGGAGGTGACAAACCTTGTCAGTCGCACCGAAGGCAACATCAGCGACATCATACCATTTGTTTTCTTCCTGGAGCATGCCCTGCGAAGAGTGCTGGATCAGGCCGTAGATGAGCGTGAAGAGGAAGAGTTGTGGTGTCCATCACCACCAGAAACAGCCTTATCAGCATCGCTTGCTGGACCTGCAGCAACGCAGGAAGAGGATTGTGAGGAAGAGGAGTCAGAGGAGGAATGTGGCTTTGAGGAGGAGGAGGAGAAGGAAGACCAAGCACAACAGGCATCCCAGGGTGCTCGTTGTTGTCACCTATCTGGTACCCGTGGTGTTGTACGTGGCTGGGGGGAAGAAGATACCTTCAGTGACATCAGTGAGGATGAGGAATGGGGCATGATTAGATCGGCAACCAACCTTGTGCAAATGGGTTCTTTCATGCTGTTGTGCCTGTTGAGGGACCCTCGTATAAAAAAGCTGAAGGAGAATGACCTGTACTGGGTGTCCATGCTACTAGACCCCCGGTATAAGCATAAAGTGACTGAAATGTTACCAAATTCCCGCAAGTCGGAAAGGATAAGGGTGATGTCACACAACGGGAATCTAACAGGGGAAGATATGAAAGTATTCCTCCTCCCACGACCACGTCGGCAAGGACAGGACGCTTTCCTGACATGTTGTTGATGGAGGACATGCAGACCTTTTTAACTCCTATGCATCGCCAGAGCCTTTCGGGATCCAGCCTCAGAGAAAGACTCAACCGACAGGTAGCAGACTACCTAGCATTAACTGCGGACCTCGACACTCTGAGGAGCGATGGACCCCTTGACTATTGGGTGTGCAGGCTTGACCTGTGACCTATCCCAATTTGCAATCGAACTTCTGGCCTGCCCCGCTTCAAGTGTCCTGTCAGAAAGGACCTTCCGTGCAGCAGGAGGTTTTGTCACTGAGAAGAGAAGTCGCCTAGGTCAAAAAAGTCTTGATTATCTCACCTTTATTAAAATGAATGAGGGATGGATCCCAAAGGGACTGACATTGGGCGATACATTTGAGTAAAAAAGGCCTGATGATGAGATGAGCTGCCTTGGGCTACAAATGGTACACACGCTGGCGTATTTTTTCTTAGAATGCAGGATGACTTGCGTGACATATCCGCCAACAACTAATGTTCAAGCCGCAAGGTTTTAGGGCACTTTCTAACTGTTTTACAAACATCAATTTTTCTGGCTGCTGCTACAGCAGCGGCTGCAACAATACCGAATTTTTCAGGCATTTGGACATGCCTAATTTTTCTGGCCTCTGCTGCTGCACTGTGGCTACAAAACCCAAACCAAAAAACGGCACATAACAGTGATGAAACTGTTAAGAATAGTACTCAGTCATTAACCCACCACTCATATCTGGTGGCACAGTATATTGCACGTGCAATGCCCCAAATTTGAAGTAGGAGGACCAACCAAGCATCTTTTTCCATCTCACGGTTCAGAAAAATTATATATGGTTTCCTAAAAACGATGCCATACCTGTACTCGATTGTGCTAAAGGATGTCACATGTGGTGTTTCATGCTGTTGTGCCTGTTGAGGGTCGTGGACCATCATATAAAAAGGCTGAAGGAGAACGGCCTGTACTGGGTGTCCAAGCATTGTTTTTTGTTCAATTTCCTGGTTCCTAAAAATTATCTCCAGGTTCCTAAAATCAATGCCATATCTGTAATCTATTGTGCAAAAGGATGGCATATGTGGTGTTTCATGCTGTTGCTCCTGTTGAGGGTCGTGGGCCATCGTATAAAAAGGCTGAAGAAGAATGACCTGTACTGGGTGTCCAAGCACGTTTTTTGTTCAATTTCCCGGTTCCTAAAATATATCTGGGGTTTTTTTCCCGGTTCCTAAAATCAATGCCATATCTGTAATTTATTGTGCAAAAGGATGGCATATGTGGTGTTTCCTGCTGTTGTTTCTGTTGAGGGTCCGGGACCCTCTTATAAAAAGGCTGATGGAGAACGAAGTGTACTGGTTGTCCAAGCAACTTTTTCCATCTCCCGGTTCCTAAAAATTATCTCCGGGTTCTTAAAATGGATGCCATACCTGTACTCTATTGTGCAAAAGGATGGCATATGTGGTGTTTCATGCTGTTTTTTCTGTTGAAAATCCTGGACCCTCTTATAAAAAGGCTGAAGGAAAACAACCTGTACAGGGTGTCCAAGCATGGTTTTTTGTTCAATTTCCTGGTTCCTAAAAATTATCTCCGGGTTTCTAAAATTGATGCCATACCTGTACTCTATTGTTCAAAAGGATGGCATATGTGGTGTTTCCTGCTGTTGTTTCTGTTGAGGGTCCGGGACCCTCTTATAAAAAGGCTGAAGGAGAACAAAGTGTACTGGTTGTCCAAGCATCTTTTTCCATCTCCCGGTTCCTAAAAATTATCTCCGCGTTCCTAAAATGGATGCCATACTTGTACTCTATTGTGCAAAACTATGGCATATATGGTGTTTCATGCTGTTGTTTCTGTTAAGGGTCCTGGACCCTCTTATAAAAAGGCTGAATGAGAACAACCTGTACAGGGTGTCCAAGAATAGTTTTTTGTTCAATTTCCTGGTTCTTAAAAATGATCTCCAGGTTTATAAAATCGATGCCATACCTGTAATCTATTGTTCAAAAGGATGGCATATGTGGTGTTTACTGCTGTTGTTTCTGTTGAGGGTCCTGGACCCTTGTCTAAAATAGCTGAAGGAGAATGACCTGTACTGGGTGTACTGTCCAAGCATCTTTTTCCATCTCCCGGTTCCTAAAAATTATCTCCGGGTTTCTAAAATCAATGCCATACCTGTACTGGATTATTCAAGTGGATGGCATATGTGGTGTTTCCTGCTGTTGTTTCTGTTGAGGGTCCTGGACCCTCGTCTAAAAAGGCTGAAGAAGAACGACCTGTACTGGATGTCAAAGCATCTTTTTCCATCTCCCGGTTCCTAAAAAATATCTCTGGGTTTCTAAAATCGATGCCATACCTGTACTCTATTGTTCAAAAGGATGGTGTATGTGGTATTTCATGCTGTTGTGCCTGTTGAGGGTCGGGGACCCAAGTATAAAAAGGCAGAAGGAGAACAACCTGTACTGGGTGTACTGTCCAAGCATCTTTTTCCATCCCCCGGTTCCTAAAAATTATCTCTGGGTTCCTAAAATCGATGCCATACCTGTACTCTATTGTTCAAAAGGATGGCATATGTGGTGTTTCCTGCTGTTGTTTCTGTTGAGGGTCCGGGACCCTTGTATAAAAAGGCTGAAAGAGAACGACCTGTACTGGGTGTCCAATCATTTTTTTTGTTCAATTTCCCAGTTCCTAAAAATTATCTCCGGGTTTCTAAAATGGATGCCATACCTGTATTCTATTGCTCAAAAGGATGGCATATGTGCTGTTTCCTGCTGTTGTTTCTGTTGAGGGTCCTGGACCGTCGCCTAAAAAGGATGAAGGAGAACGACATGTACTGGGTGTACTGTCCATGCATCTTTTTCCATCTCCCGGTTCCTAAAAATTATCTCCGGGTTTCTAAAATCAATGCCATACCTGTACTGGATTATTCAAAAGGATGGCATATGTGGTGTTTCCTGCTGTTGTTTCTGTTGAGGGTCCGGGACCGGGACCCTCGTATAAAAAGGTTGAAGGATAACGAAGTGTACTGGGTGTCCAATCATGTTTTTTTTTCAATTTCCCGGTTCCTAAAAATTATCTCCGGGTTACTAAAATCGATGCCATACCTGTACTATATTGTGCAAAAGGATGGCATAGGTGATGTTTCATGCTATTGTGTCTGTTGAGGGTCCTGGACCCTCGTCTTAAAAGGTGGAAGGAGAACGACCTGTACTGGATGTCAAAGCATCTTTTTCCATCTCCCGGTTCCTAAAAATTATCCCCAGGTTCCAATAATCAATGCCATACCTGTACTCTATTGTGCTAAAGGATGGCATATGTGGTGTTTCATTCTGTTGTTTCTGTTGAGGGTCCGGGACACTCGTATAAAAAGGCTGAAGGAGAACGACCTGTACTGGATGTCAAAGCATCTTTTTCCATCTCCCGGTTCCTAAAAATGATCTCCGGGTTCCTATCAATGCCATACCTGTACTCTATTGTGCAAAAGGATGGCATAGGTGGTGTTTCGTGCTGTTGTGTCTGTTGAGGGTCCTGGACCCTCATCTAAAAAGGCGGAAGGAGAACGACCTGTACTGGATGTCAAAGCATCTTTCTCCATCTCCCGGTTCCTAAAAATTATCTCCAGGTTCCTATAATCGATGCCATACCTGTACTCTATTGTGCAAAAGGATGGCATAGGTGGTGTTTCCTGCTGTTGTGTCTGTTGAGGGTCCTGGACACTCGTATAAAAAGGCTGAAGGAGAACGACCTGTACTGGGTGTACTGTCCAAGCATCTTTTTCCATCTCCCAGTTCCTAAAAATTATCTCTGGGTTCCTAAAATCGATGCCATACCTGTACTCTATTGTGCAAAAGGATGGCATAGGTGGTGTTTCATGCTGTTGTGTCTGTTGAGGGTCCTGGACCCTCGTCTAAAAAGGCAGAAGGAGAACGACCTGTACTGGATGTCAAAGCATCTTTCTCCATCTCCCGGTTCCTAAAAATTATCTCCAGGTTCCTATAATCGATGCCATACCTGTACTCTATTGTGCAAAAGGATGGCATAGGTGGTGTTTCATGCTGTTGTGTCTGTTGAGGGTCCTGGACCCTCGTCTAAAAAAGGCGAAAGGAGAACGACCTGTACTGGATGTCAAAGCATTTTTTTCCATCTCCCGGTTCCTAAAAATTATCTCCAGGTTCCTATAATCGATGCCATACCTCTACTCTATTATACTAAAGGATGGCATTTGTGGTGCTTCATTCTGTTGTGCCTGTTGAGAGTCCGGGACACTCGTATAAAAAGGCTGAAGGAGAATGACCTGTACTGGGTGTACTGTCAAAGCATCTTTTTCCATCTCCCAGTTCCTAAAAATTATCTCTGGGTTCCTAAAATCGATGCCATACCTGTACTCTATTGTTCAAAAGGATGGCATATGTGGTGTTTCCTGCTGTTGTTTCTGTTGAGGGTCCGGGACCCTCGTATAAAAAGGCTGAAGGAGAATGACCTTTACTGGGTGTCCAATCACTTTTTTTGTTCAATTTCCTGGTTCATAAAAATTATCTCAGGGTTTCTAAAATGGATGCCATACCTGTACTCTATTGTTCAAAAGGATGGCATATGTGCTGTTTCCTGCTGTTGTTTCTGTTGAGGGTCCTGGACCCTCACCTAAAAAGGCTGAATGAGAACGACCTGTACTGGGTGTACTGTCCAAGCATCTTTTTCCATCTCCCGGTTCCTAAAAATTATCTCCGGGTTTCTAAAATCAATGCCATACCTGTACTGGATTATTCAAAAGGATGGCATATGTGGTGTTTCCTGCTGTTGTTTCTGTTGAGGGTCCGGGACCGGGACCCTCATATAAAAAGGCTGAAGAAGAACGACCTGTACTGGATGTCCAATCATGGTTTTTTTTCAATTTCCCGGTTCCTAAAAATTATCTCTGGGTTCCTAAAATTGATGCCATACCTGTACTCTATTGTGCAAAAGAATGGCATAGGTGGTCTTTCATGTTGTTGTGTCTGTTGAGGGTCCTGGACCCTCTTCTAAAAAGGCGGAAGGAGAACGACCTGTACTGGATGTCAAAGCATCTTTTTCCATCTATCGGTTCCTAAAAATTATCTCCGGGTTCCTATAATCGATGCCATACCTGTACTCTATTGTGCAAAAGGATGGCATATGTGGTGTTTCATGCTGTTGTGCCTGTTGAGGGTCCGGGACCCTCGTATAAAAAGGCGGAGGGAGAACGACCTGTACTGGATGTCAAAGCATCTTTTTCCATCTCCCGGTTCCTAAAAATTATCCCCGGGTTCCAATAATCAATGCCATACCTGTACTCTATTGTGCTAAAGGATGGCATATGTGGTGTTTCATTCTGTGGTTTCTGTTGAGGGTCAGAGACACTCGTATAAAAAGGCTGAAGCAGAACGACCTGTACTGGATATCAAAGCATTTTTTTCCATCTCCCGGTTCCTAAAAATGATCTCTGGTTTCCTATCGATGCCATACCTGTACTCTATTGTGCAAAAGGATGGCATAGCTGGTGTTTCATGCTGTTGTGTCTGTTGAGGGTCCTGGACCCTTGTCTAAAAAGGCAGAAGGAGAATGACCTGTACTGGATGTCAAAGCATCTTTTTCCATCTCCCAGTTCCTAAAAATTATCTCCAGGTTCCTATAATCGATGCCATACCTGTACTCTATTATGCTAAAGGATGGCATATGTGGTGTTTCATTCTGTTGTGCCTGTTGAGGGTCCGGGACATTCGTATTAAAAGGCTGAAGGAGAATGACCTGTACTGGATGTCAAAGCATCTATTTCCATCTCCCGGTTCCTAAAAATTATCTCCGGGTTCCTAAAATCGATGCTCCTTTCAGGCAGGCCAGCTCTTTGCATACCAGCCCAGAGATTCTGTAACAGATCTCTCTTGCAGGTAGAGTTGCAGCAAGAATGCAGGGTCAGAACCACTGCAACTGGTATACCTGAAAGAATCAGACGGTACCAGACCACATGTATGTCCTATTGTTGTACTTTGTTAGTATAATTATAGATCATGATGGCCATATAGACCTCCCCCGATAGGTGGGAGTAACAGGGATGAAAGTGCTAAGCTTAGTACTACTTAACACAAACTTCCCATGGGTCCCAGAATGTATGTTTTATTATTATAATTTGTAAGGGTAATCATGCAGGCCATATAGACCTCCCCGATAGGGGGAGAAAGAGGGATTAAACTGCTAAGAATAGTACTACTTAACAAAACCTTGTTACCGTAGGTCCCAGACCACATATCAGATTGTTGTACTTTGTTAGACTAATTATATATCATGCCGGCCATATACACCTCCCCCGATAGGGGGAGTAACTGGTATTAAACTGCTAAGAATAGTACTACTTAACACAACCTTACCATGGGTCACAGACCGCATGTCTTATTGTTATACTTTGTAAGGGTAATTATATATCATGCAGGCCATATAGACCTCCACCAATAGGGGGAGTAACAGAGATGGAAGTACTAAGAATAGTAATACTTAACACAACCTAGTTACCATGGGTCCCAGCCCACATGTTTTATTTTTATACTTTGTCAGGGTAATTATATATCTATCAAATCTATCTATTTATCTTCTATCGATTCTATCTAACCATCACTCTATATCTATCTATCAAATATATCTATCTCATGTCCGGACTGTTTTGAGACAGCCACTTGTGTTTAGGCCAAATTTTAAGTAGTAGGACAGACCAATCACAGGGATGAAAGTGCTAAGAATATTACTACTTAACACAACCTAGTTACCCATGGGTCCCAGTCCCAGACCACATGTCTTGTTGTTTTATTTGGTCAGGGTAATCATGCAGGCCATATAGACCTCCCCCGATAGGGGTTGTAACAGGTATTAAACTAATAAGAACAGTACTACTGAAATAAACCTAGTTACCATGGGTCCCAGACCACATGTTTTATTGTTGTACTTTGTTAGGCTAATCATGATGGCCATATAGACCTCCCCGGATAGGTGGGAGTAACAGGGATGAAAGTGCTAAGAATAGTACTACTTAACACAACCTAGTTACCCATGGGTCCCAATCCCAGACCGCATGTCTTGTTGTTTATTTGGTCAGGGTAATCATGCAGGCCATATAGACCTCCCCCGATAGGGGTTGTAATAGGTATTAAACTAATAAGAACAGTACTACTGAAATAAACATAGTTACCATGGGTCCCAGACCACATGTTTTATTGTTGTACTTTTATTTAGGCTAATCATGATGGCCATATAGACCTCCTCTGATAGGTGGGAGTAACAGGGATGAAAGTGCTAAGAATAGTACTACTTAAAACAACCTAGTTACCCATGGGTCCCAGTCCCAGACCGCATGTCTTGTTGTTTATTTGGTCAGGGTAATCATGCAGGCCATATAGACCTCCCAGATAGGGGTAGTAACAGGTATTAAATTAATAAGAACAGTACTACTGAAAAAAACCTAGTTACCATGGGTCCCAGAACGCATGTTTTATTATTATATTTTGTAAGGGTAATCATGCAGGCCATATAGACCTCTCCCGATAGGGTGAGTAACAGGTATTAAAATGCTAAGAACAGTTCTACTTAATACAACCTTACCATGGGTCCCAGAGCGCATGTTTTATTATTATATTTTGTAAGGGTAATCATGCAGGCCATATAGACCTCCCCTGATAGGGTGAGTAACAGGTATTAAAATGCTAAGAACAGTACTACTTAATACAACCTTACAATTGGTCCCAGAACACATGTTTTATTTTTATATTTTGTCAGGGCAATCATGCAGGCCATATAGACCTCCCCCGATAGGGGGAGTAACAGGAATTAAACTGCTAAGAACAGTACTACTTAACACAACCTAGTTACCATGGGTCCCAGACCGCATGTCTTGTTGTGATACTTTGTCAGAGTAATCTTGCAGGCCATATAGACCTCCCCCGATAGGGGGAGTAACAGGGATTAAAGTGCTAAGAATAGTACTACTTAACACAACCTAGTTACCATGGGTCCCAGACCGCATGTTTAATTATTATACTTTGTCAGGTTAATTATATATCTAACAAATCTATCTATTTATCTTCTATTGATTCTATCTAACTATCAATCTATGTATATCTATCTATCAAATCTATCTATCTCGTGTCCGGACTGTTTTGAGACAGCCACTTGTGTTTAGGCCAAATTTTTATGTAGGAGGACAGACCAATCACAGGGATTAAAATGCTAAGAATAGTACTATTTCAGACAACCTAGTTACCAGTACCACCATGGGTCCCAGACCGCATGTTTTGTTGTTATACTTTGTCAGTGTAATCATGCAGGCCATATAGAACTCCCCCGATAGGGGGAGTTACAGTGATTAAAGTGCTAAGAATAGTACTACTTAACACAACCTAGTTACCATGGGTCACAGACCGCATGTCTTGTTCTTATACTTTATAAGGGTAATCATGCAGGCCATATAGACCTCCCCCGATAGGGGGAGTTACAGGGATTAAAGTGCTAAGAATAGTACTACTTAACACAACCTAGTTACCATGGGTCCCAGACCGCATGTTTGATTATTATACTTTGTCAGGGTAATTATATATCTAACAAATCTATCTATTTATCTTCTATTGATTCTATCTAACTATCAATCTATGTATATCTATCTATCAAATCTATTAATCTCGTGTCCAGACTGTTTTGAGACAGCCAATTGTGTTTTTGCCAAATTTGAAGTAGGAGGACAGACCAATCACAGGGATTAAACTGCTAAGAATTGCACTACTTAAGACAACCTAGTTATACCAGTACCACCATGGGTCCCAGACTGCATGTTTGGTTGTTATACTTTGTCAGGGTAATCATGCAGGCCATATAGACCTCCCCCGATAGGGGGAGTTACAGGGATTAAAGTGCTAAGAATAGTACTACTTAACACAACCTAGTTACCATGGGTCCCAGGCCGCATGTTTTGTTGTTATACTTTGTCAGTTTAATCATGCAGGCCATGTAGACCTCCCCTGATAGGGGGAGTAACAGGGATTAAAGTGCTAAGAATAGTACTACTTAACACAACCTAGTTACCATGGGTCCCAGAACGCATGTCTTATTATTATATTTTGTCAGTATAATCATGCAGGCCATATACACCTTTCCCGATAGGGGGAGTAACAGGAATTAAAGTGCTAATAATAGTACTACTTAACACAACCTAGTTACCATGGGTCTCAGACCGCATGTTTTGTTGTTATACTTTTTCAGGGTAATCATGCAGGCCATATAGACCTCCCCAATAGGGGGAGTAAGAGGGATTAAACTGCTAAGAACAGTACTACTTAACACAACCTAGTTACCATGTCTTATTGTTATACTTTGTAAGGGTAATTATATATCATGCAGGCCATATAGACCTCCACCAATAGGGGGAGTAACAGGGATGGAAGTGCTAAGAATAGTACTACTTAACACAACCTAGTTACCATGGGTCTCAGACCACATGTTTTATTTTTATACTTTGTCAGGGTAATTATATATCTATCAAATCTATCTATTTATCTTCTATCGATTCTATCTAACTATCACTCTATGTATATCTATCTATCTATCAAATCTATCTATCTCGTGTCCGGACTGTGTTGAGCCACTTGTGTTTAGGCCAAATTTGAAGTAGTAGGACAGACCAATCACAGGGATGAAAGTGCTAAGAATAGTACTACTTAACACAACTAATAAGAACAGTACTACTGAAATAAACCTAGTTACCATGGGTCCCAGACCGCATGTTTTATTGTTGTACATTGTTAGGCTAATCATGATGGCCATATAGACCTCCCCAGATAGGTGGGAGTAACAGGGATGAAAGTGCTAAGAATAGTACTACTTAACACAACCTAGTTACCCATGGGTCCAAGTCCCAGACCGCATGTCTTGCTGTTTTATTTGGTCAGGGTAATCATGCAGGCCATATAGACCTCCCCCGATAGGGGTAGTAACAGGTATTAAACTAATAAGAACAGTACTACTGAAATAAACCTAGTTACCATGGGTCCCAGAGCATATGTTTTATTATTATATTTCGTAAGGGTAATCATGCAGGCCAAATAGACTTCTCCCGATAGGGTGAGTAACAGGTATTAAAATGCTAAGAACATTACTACTTAACACAACCTTACCATGGGTCTCAGAGCGCATGTTTTATTATTATATTTTGTAAGGGTAATCATGCAGGCCAAATAGACCTCTCCCGATAGGGTGAGTAACAGGTATTAAAATGTTAGAACAGTACTACTTAACACAACCTTACCATGGGTCCCAGGGTGCATGTTTTATTATTATATTTTGTAAGGGTAATCATGCAGGCCATATAGACCTCCCCCGATAGGTTGAGTAACAGGTATTAAAATGCTAAGAACATTACTACTTAACACAACCTTACCATGGGTCTCAGAGCGCATGTTTTATTATTATATTTTGTAAGGGTAATCATGCAGGCCAAATAGACCTCTCCCGATAGGGTGAGTAACAGGTATTAAAATGTTAGAACAGTACTACTTAACACAACCTTACCATGGGTCCCAGGGCGCATGTTTTATTATTATATTTTGTAAGGGTAATCATGCAGGCCATATAGACCTCCCCCGACAGGGTGAGTAACAGGTATTAAAATGCTAAGAACATTACTACTTAACACAACCTTACCATGGGTCCCAGAGCGCATGTTTAATTATTATACTTTGTCAGGTTAATTATATATCTAACAAATCTATCTATTTATCTTCTATTGATTCTATCTAACTATCAATCTATGTATATCTATCTATCAAATCTATCTATCTCGTGTCCGGACTGTTTTGAGACAGCCACTTGTGTTTAGGCCAAATTTTTATGTAGGAGGACAGACCAATCACAGGGATTAAAATGCTAAGAATAGTACTATTTCAGACAACCTAGTTACCAGTACCACCATGGGTCCCAGACCGCATGTTTTGTTGTTATACTTTGTCAGTGTAATCATGCAGGCCATATAGAACTCCCCCGATAGGGGGAGTTACAGTGATTAAAGTGCTAAGAATAGTACTACTTAACACAACCTAGTTACCATGGGTCACAGACCGCATGTCTTGTTCTTATACTTTATAAGGGTAATCATGCAGGCCATATAGACCTCCCCCGATAGGGGGAGTTACAGGGATTAAAGTGCTAAGAATAGTACTACTTAACACAACCTAGTTACCATGGGTCCCAGACCGCATGTTTGATTATTATACTTTGTCAGGGTAATTATATATCTAACAAATCTATCTATTTATCTTCTATTGATTCTATCTAACTATCAATCTATGTATATCTATCTATCAAATCTATTAATCTCGTGTCCAGACTGTTTTGAGACAGCCAATTGTGTTTTTGCCAAATTTGAAGTAGGAGGACAGACCAATCACAGGGATTAAACTGCTAAGAATTGCACTACTTAAGACAACCTAGTTATACCAGTACCACCATGGGTCCCAGACTGCATGTTTGGTTGTTATACTTTGTCAGGGTAATCATGCAGGCCATATAGACCTCCCCCGATAGGGGGAGTTACAGGGATTAAAGTGCTAAGAATAGTACTACTTAACACAACCTAGTTACCATGGGTCCCAGGCCGCATGTTTTGTTGTTATACTTTGTCAGTTTAATCATGCAGGCCATGTAGACCTCCCCTGATAGGGGGAGTAACAGGGATTAAAGTGCTAAGAATAGTACTACTTAACACAACCTAGTTACCATGGGTCCCAGAACGCATGTCTTATTATTATATTTTGTCAGTATAATCATGCAGGCCATATACACCTTTCCCGATAGGGGGAGTAACAGGGATTAAAGTGCTAATAATAGTACTACTTAACACAACCTAGTTACCATGGGTCTCAGACCGCATGTTTTGTTGTTATACTTTTTCAGGGTAATCATGCAGGCCATATAGACCTCCCCAATAGGGGGAGTAAGAGGGATTAAACTGCTAAGAACAGTACTACTTAACACAACCTAGTTACCATGTCTTATTGTTATACTTTGTAAGGGTAATTATATATCATGCAGGCCATATAGACCTCCACCAATAGGGGGAGTAACAGGGATGGAAGTGCTAAGAATAGTACTACTTAACACAACCTAGTTACCATGGGTCTCAGACCACATGTTTTATTTTTATACTTTGTCAGGGTAATTATATATCTATCAAATCTATCTATTTATCTTCTATCGATTCTATCTAACTATCACTCTATGTATATCTATCTATCTATCAAATCTATCTATCTCGTGTCCGGACTGTGTTGAGCCACTTGTGTTTAGGCCAAATTTGAAGTAGTAGGACAGACCAATCACAGGGATGAAAGTGCTAAGAATAGTACTACTTAACACAACTAATAAGAACAGTACTACTGAAATAAACCTAGTTACCATGGGTCCCAGACCGCATGTTTTATTGTTGTACATTGTTAGGCTAATCATGATGGCCATATAGACCTCCCCAGATAGGTGGGAGTAACAGGGATGAAAGTGCTAAGAATAGTACTACTTAACACAACCTAGTTACCCATGGGTCCAAGTCCCAGACCGCATGTCTTGCTGTTTTATTTGGTCAGGGTAATCATGCAGGCCATATAGACCTCCCCCGATAGGGGTAGTAACAGGTATTAAACTAATAAGAACAGTACTACTGAAATAAACCTAGTTATCATGGGTCCCAGAGCATATGTTTTATTATTATATTTCGTAAGGGTAATCATGCAGGCCAAATAGACTTCTCCCGATAGGGTGAGTAACAGGTATTAAAATGCTAAGAACATTACTACTTAACACAACCTTACCATGGGTCTCAGAGCGCATGTTTTATTATTATATTTTGTAAGGGTAATCATGCAGGCCAAATAGACCTCTCCCGATAGGGTGAGTAACAGGTATTAAAATGTTAGAACAGTACTACTTAACACAACCTTACCATGGGTCCCAGGGTGCATGTTTTATTATTATATTTTGTAAGGGTAATCATGCAGGCCATATAGACCTCCCCCGATAGGTTGAGTAACAGGTATTAAAATGCTAAGAACATTACTACTTAACACAACCTTACCATGGGTCTCAGAGCGCATGTTTTATTATTATATTTTGTAAGGGTAATCATGCAGGCCAAATAGACCTCTCCCGATAGGGTGAGTAACAGGTATTAAAATGTTAGAACAGTACTACTTAACACAACCTTACCATGGGTCCCAGGGCGCATGTTTTATTATTATATTTTGTAAGGGTAATCATGCAGGCCATATAGACCTCCCCCGACAGGGTGAGTAACAGGTATTAAAATGCTAAGAACATTACTACTTAACACAACCTTACCATGGGTCTCAGAGCACATGTTTTATTATTATATTTTGTAAGGGTAATCATGCAGGCCATATAGACCTCCCCCGATAGGGTGAGTAACAGGTATTAAAATGCTAAGAACAGTACTACTTAACACAACCTTACCATGGGTCCCAGAGCGCATGTTTTATTATTATATTTTGTAAGGGTAATTATGCAGGCCATATAGACCTCCCCCGATAGGGTGAGTAACAGGTATTAAAATGCTAAGAACAGTACTACTTAATACAACCTTACAATGGGTCCCAGAACGCATGTTTTATTTTTATATTTTGTCAGGGCAATCATGCAGGCCATATAGACCTCCCCGATAGGGGGAGTAACAGGGATTAAACTGCTAAGAACAGTACTACTTAACACAACCTAGTTACCCATGGGTTCCAGACCGCATGTCTTGTTGTGATACTTTGTCAGGGTAATCATGCAGGCCATATAGACCTCCCCTGATAGGGGTAGTAACAGGTATTAAACTAATAAGAACAGTACTACTGAAATAAACCTAGTTACCATGGGTCCCAGAACGCATGTTTTATTATTATATTTTGTAAGGGTAATCATGCAGGCCAAATAGACTTCTCCCGATAGGGTGAGTAACAGGTATTAAAATGCTAAGAACAGTACTACTTAACACAACCTTACCATGGGTCCCAGGGCGCATGTTTTATTATTTTATTTTGTAAGGGTAATCATGCAGGCCAAATAGACCTCCCACGATAGGGTGAGTAACAGGTATTAAAATGCTAAGAACATTACTACTTAACACAACCTTACCATGGGTCTCAGAGCGCATATTTTATTATTATATTTTGTAAGGGTAATCATGCAGGCCAAATAAACCTCTCCCGATAGGGTGAGTAACAGGTATTAAAATGCTAAGAACAGTACTACTTAACACAACCTTACCATGGGTCCCAGAGCGCATGTTTTATTATTATATTTTTTAAGGGTAATCATGCAGGCCATATAGACCTCCCCCGATAGGGTGAGTATTAGGTATTAAAATGCTAAGAACAGTACTACTTTATACAACCTTACAATGGGTCCCAGAACACATGTTTTATTTTTATATTTTGTCAGGGCAATCATGCAGGCCATATAGACCTCCCCGATAGGGGGAGTAACAGGGATTAAACTGCTAAGAACAGTACTACTTTACACAACCTAGTTACCATGAGTCCCAGACCGCATGTCTTGTTGTGATACTTTAAATTGGAAGAAAATAACTGGCGCTAAACAAATATCTAGGATTACACTACCTTATGAAAAAAATAGATACCTATATAGTTATAATATCAGTGGTCTAATGCAACTATTGATACAATAAAAATAACGTGAATGTGAATTAACCTTGAAATATCAAGTGCACTTGTGTAGTTAGTGGATATGAAATGTACAAAATCCTACTATTAATTAGTGATATCTTCCTTAAGATAGAGAATACACTACCAGGTGTCGATCCCTAATATACAAATAATAAGACTCTGTGGTCTAATCCGTGCTGTGATATAGGATACACTTAAGTCAAACAATAGCCTCAACTAGTAATATGATGCAGGCCAAAGGATATAATGTGTACAAAAAATCAAAAAGTGATAGCGGTCTGCTAGGTGAAAAGAATAAAATCAGTTAAAGTGTTTAAGGTGCGGATTATGCAAATAAATCTCTCTGACTAGAATTAAAATTATATATATATAATTAATACTAAACAATAATAAAACAAATGGTACTGACTGTTATAAATAATTAAAACATACACTAGGGACGTCTCCCTTGAGTGCTAATAGCAAGAAACAAATATTGGCTCCAAAATGAATGAATATATTACACGTATGTCTGATAGAACAAAGTTCCTGTATGATGAGAAAGTCACAGTTTAATAACTAGTAAGGTACCTTACTAAACTTGGAGTTGTGGGAGCTGGCAGCTCGACCGTTTGTTAATCCCTTGTGCTTCCTTCGGCGTCTGTGTTTGACGGGGTATTTCGCGGCTGAACGACAAGCCGCCCACTTCTGTAATGATTGGCGGTTTGGGCCACACACCCTTTCTTTGATAGGCCAGATGGATCCACGTACTGAGTGAGTGTAACAGCACCTCTGATGTGTTGTTGTGATACTTTGTCAGGGTAATCATGCAGGCCATATAGACCTCCCCCGATAGGGGGAGTAACAGTGATTAAAGTGCTAAGAATAGTATTACTTAACACAACCTAGTTACCATGGGTCCCAGACCGCATGTTTAATTATTATACTTTGTCAGGGTAATTATATATCTAATAAATCTATCTATCTTCTATAGATTCTATCTAACTATAAATCTATGTATATCTATCTATCAAATCTATCTATCTCGTGTCCGGACTGTTTTGAGACAGCCACTTGTGTTTAGGCCAAATTTTTATGTAGGAGGACAGACCAATCACAGGGATTAAAATGCTAAGAATAGTACTACTTCAGACAACCTAGTTACCAGTACCACCATGGGTCCCAGACCGCATGTTTTGTTGTTATACTTTGTCAGTGTAATCATGCAGGCCATATAGACCTCCCCCGATAGGGGGAGTTACAGTAATTAAAGTGCTAAGAATAGTACTACTTAACACAACCTAGTTACCATGGGTCACAGACCGCATGTCTTGTTATTATACTTTGTCAGGGTAATCATGCAGGCCATATAGCCCTCCCCCGATAGGGGGAGTTACAGGGATTAAAGTGCTAAGAATAGTACTACTTAACACAACCTAGTTACCATGGGTCTCAGACCGCATGTTTAATTATTATACTTTGTCAGGGTAATTATATATCTAACAAATCTATCTATTTATCTTCTATTGATTCTATCTAACTATCAATCTATGTATATCTTTCTATCAAATCTATCTATCTTGTGCCCGGACTGTTTTGAGACAGCCACTTGTGTTTTTGCCAAATTTGAAGTAGGAGGACAGACCAATCACAGGGATTAAACTGCTAAGAATAGTACTACTTAAGACAATCTAGTTATACCAGTACCACCATGGGTCCCAGACCGCATGTTTGGTTGTTATACTTTGTCAGGGTAATCATGCAGGCCATATAGACCTCCCCCGATAGGGGGACTTACAGGGATTAAAGTGCTATGAATAGAACTACTTAACACAACCTAGTTACCATGGGTCCCAGGCCGCATGTTTTGTTGTTATACTTTGTCAGGGTAAACATGCAGGCCATACAGACCTCCCCCGATAGGGGGAGTTACAGGGATTAAAGTGCTATGAATAGAACTACTTAACACAACCTAGTTACCATGGGTCCCAGGCCACATGTTTTGTTGTTATACTTTGTCAGGGTAAACATGCAGGCCATATAGACCTCCCCCGATAGGTGGAGGAACAGGTATTAAAGTGCTAAGAATAGTACTACTTAACACAACCTAGTTACCATGCGTCCCAGACCGCATGTTTTGTTGTTATACTTTGTCAGGGTAAACATGCAGGCCATACAGACCTCCCCCGATAGGGGGAGTTACAGGGATTAAAGTGCTATGAATAGAACTACTTAACACAACCTAGTTACCATGGGTCCCAGGCCACATGTTTTGTTGTTATACTTTGTCAGGGTAAACATGCAGGCCATATAGACCTCCCCCGATAGGTGGAGTAACAGGTATTAAAGTGCTAAGAATAGTACTACTTAACACAACCTAGTTACCATGCGTCCCAGACCGCATGTTTTGTTGTTATACTTTGTCAGGGTAATTATATATCTAATAAATCTATCTATCTTCTATAGATTCTATCTAACTATAAATCTATGTATATCTATCTATCAAATCTATCTATCTCGTGTCCGGACTGTTTTGAGACAGCCACTTGTGTTTAGGCCAAATTTTTATGTAGGAGGACAGACCAATCACAGGGATTAAAATGCTAAGAATAGTACTACTTCAGACAACCTAGTTACCAGTACCACCATGGGTCCCAGACCGCATGTTTTGTTGTTATACTTTGTCAGTGTAATCATGCAGGCCATATAGACCTCCCCCGATAGGGGGAGTTACAGTAATTAAAGTGCTAAGAATAGTACTACTTAACACAACCTAGTTACCATGGGTCACAGACCGCATGTCTTGTTATTATACTTTGTCAGGGTAATCATGCAGGCCATATAGCCCTCCCCCGATAGGGGGAGTTACAGGGATTAAAGTGCTAAGAATAGTACTACTTAACACAACCTAGTTACCATGGGTCCCAGACCGCATGTTTAATTATTATACTTTGTCAGGGTAATTATATATCTAACAAATCTATCTATTTATCTTCTATTGATTCGATCTAACTATCAATCTATGTATATCTTTCTATCAAATCTATCTATCTTGTGCCCGGACTGTTTTGAGACAGCCACTTGTGTTTTTGCCAAATTTGAAGTAGGAGGACAGACCAATCACAGGGATTAAACTGCTAAGAATAGTACTACTTAAGACAATCTAGTTATACCAGTACCACCATGGGTCCCAGACCGCATGTTTGGTTGTTATACTTTGTCAGGGTAATCATGCAGGCCATATAGACCTCCCCCGATAGGGGGACTTACAGGGATTAAAGTGCTATGAATAGAACTACTTAACACAACCTAGTTACCATGGGTCCCAGGCCGCATGTTTTGTTGTTATACTTTGTCAGGGTAAACATGCAGGCCATACAGACCTCCCCCGATAGGGGGAGTTACAGGGATTAAAGTGCTATGAATAGAACTACTTAACACAACCTAGTTACCATGGGTCCCAGGCCACATGTTTTGTTGTTATACTTTGTCAGGGTAAACATGCAGGCCATATAGACCTCCCCCGATAGGTGGAGGAACAGGTATTAAAGTGCTAAGAATAGTACTACTTAACACAACCTAGTTACCATGCGTCCCAGACCGCATGTTTTGTTGTTATACTTTGTCAGGGTAAACATGCAGGCCATACAGACCTCCCCCGATAGGGGGAGTTACAGGGATTAAAGTGCTATGAATAGAACTACTTAACACAACCTAGTTACCATGGGTCCCAGGCCACATGTTTTGTTGTTATACTTTGTCAGGGTAAACATGCAGGCCATATAGACCTCCCCCGATAGGTGGAGTAACAGGTATTAAAGTGCTAAGAATAGTACTACTTAACACAACCTAGTTACCATGCGTCCCAGACCGCATGTTTTGTTGTTATACTTTGTCAGGGTAATTATATATCTAATAAATCTATCTATCTTCTATAGATTCTATCTAACTATAAATCTATGTATATCTATCTATCAAATCTATCTATCTCGTGTCCGGACTGTTTTGAGACAGCCACTTGTGTTTAGGCCAAATTTTTATGTAGGAGGACAGACCAATCACAGGGATTAAACTGCTAAGAATAGTACTACTTAAGACAATCTAGTTATACCAGTACCACCATGGGTCCCAGACCGCATGTTTGGTTGTTATACTTTGTCAGGGTAATCATGCAGGCCATATAGACCTCCCCCGATAGGGGGACTTACAGGGATTAAAGTGCTATGAATAGAACTACTTAACACAACCTAGTTACCATGGGTCCCAGGCCGCATGTTTTGTTGTTATACTTTGTCAGGGTAAACATGCAGGCCATACAGACCTCCCCCGATAGGGGGAGTTACAGGGATTAAAGTGCTATGAATAGAACTACTTAACACAACCTAGTTACCATGGGTCCCAGGCCACATGTTTTGTTGTTATACTTTGTCAGGGTAAACATGCAGGCCATATAGACCTCCCCCGATAGGTGGAGGAACAGGTATTAAAGTGCTAAGAATAGTACTACTTAACACAACCTAGTTACCATGCGTCCCAGACCGCATGTTTTGTTGTTATACTTTGTCAGGGTAAACATGCAGGCCATACAGACCTCCCCCGATAGGGGGAGTTACAGGGATTAAAGTGCTAAGAATAGTACTACTTAACACAACCTAGTTACCATGGGTCCCAGACCGCATGTCTTATTATTATTTTTTGTCAGGATAATCATGCAGGCCATATACACCTCCCCTGATAGGGGGAGTAACAGGGATTAAAGTGCTAAGAATAGTACTACTTAAAACAACCTAGTTACCATGGGTCCCAGACCGCATGTTTTGTTGTTATACTTTGTCAGGGTAATCATGCAGGCCATATAGACCTCCCCCGATAGGGGGAGTAAGATGAATTAAACTGCTAAGAACAGTACTACTTAACACAACCTAGTTACCATGGGTCCAAGACCACGTGTCTTGTTGTTATACTTTGTCAGGGTAATCATGCAGGCCATATAGACCTCCCCCGATAGGGGAGTAACAGGGATTAAAGTGCTAAGAATAGTACTACTTAACACAACCTAGTTACCATGGGTCCCAGACCGAATGTTTTATTATTGTACTTTGTCAGGATAATTGTATATCTATCAAATCTATCTATTTATCTTCTATTGATTCTATCTAACTATCAATCTATGTATATCTATCTATCAAATCTATCTATCTCGTGGCCGGACTGTTTTGAGACAGCCACTTGTGTTTAGGACAAATTTGAAGTAGGAGGACAGACCAATCATCTTCTTCCATCTCCCTGTTCCAAAAATGCAGGCCATATAGACCTCCCCCGATAGGGGGAGAAACAGGTAGTAGTAAACTGCTAAGAATAGTACTACTTAACACACCACGGGTCCCAGACCGCATGTCTTATTGTTATACTCTGTCAGGGAAATTATATATCTTTCAAATCTATCTATATATCTATCAAATCTATCTAACTATCAATCGTACCTATCAAATGTATATTGCATCTATTGATCTATGTAATTTGTATCTATCAAATGTATATTGCATCTTTTGAGCTATGTAATTCGTATCTATCAAATGTATATTGCATCTATTGATCTATGTAATTTGTATCTATCAAATGTATATTGTATCTATTGATCTATGTAATTTGTATCTATCATATGTATATTGCATCTATTGAGCTATGTAATCTATGTATCTATCTACCTATCTATCTATCTATCAAATCTATCTATCTCATGGTTGTGCAAATGGACTGTTTGAGGTTGTTTGCGGTGCGTTACATGGAGAGTTTGGTCTGTCACTGTGAAGCGGGCATAACCCTTACACTACCTGATCGATACAATATCATACCTGATGTTTTAAAGCACGTTATTCAAAACAATTTAGGAATGTTAGGTGATTTAGGCCCTTTATGGGTTAAAACCAGACTCTGCATCAACTATGTAATTTTCCATGGGAGTTTTGCCATGGATCCCCCTCCAGCATGCCACAGTCCAAGTGTTAGTACCCTTGAAACAACTTTTCCATCACTATTGTGGCCAGAAAGAGTCCTTGTGGGTTTTAAAGTTCGCCTGCCTATATAATGAATAATTATGTTCTTGTTATCTTATTATAATAAGTTTGTACACTCTTATTTAGTCCTTAGTAAGGATAAGTTGGTACACTCTTAAGTCCTTAGTAAGGATACAGAAATAAGTTCAAAATTTGAACAAATATTAGGAATCTTACGACTAGATTACGAGTTTTGCGTTATGAGCGGCTTGGTACTAACGCTCACCTCCCTATAACGCTGCTATTACAGGTTTGCAAAAACCCGGCATTACCAGGCAATATGGCAGCTTTGAGCAAAATTGAGCTCAATACCGCACTCAAACACCAGCGCTGCTTTGAGCTGGTTTTACGTGCTCGTGTACGATTTCCCCATAGACATCAATGGGGAGAGCCGGCTAAAAAAAAGCCTAACACCTGAAATGAAGGAGCATAAAGCTCCGTAACGCAGCCCCATTAATTAATATGGGGAAAGAAAAGTTATGTTTATACCTAACAATCTAACATAAACCCAAAGTCTAAACACCCCTAATCTGCTGCCCCCGACATCGCCACCACCTACATTACCCTTATTAACCCCTAATCTGCCGCCCCCGACATCGCCGCCACCTACATTACACTTATTAACCCTAATCTGCTGCCTCCGACATTGCCGTCATCTACCTACACTTATTAACCCCTAATCTGCTGTGCCCAACGTCGCCAACACTATGCTAAAGGGCTTGGTAGCTAGTAAATAGTTAATAACTATTTAATAACTAGTCTACCTAGTTAAAATAAATACAAATTTGCCTGTGAAATAAAAATAAAACCTAAGATAGCTACAATGTAACTATTAGTTATATTGTAGCTATTTTAGGGTTTATTTTACAGGTAAGTATTTAGTTTTAAATAGGAATTATTTAGTTAATGGTAGGAATTTTTATTTAGATTGATTTTAATTACATTAAAGTTAGTGGGGGTTAGGGTTAGACTTAGGGTTAGGTTTAGGGGTTAATAAATTTAGTATAGTGTCGGCGACGTTAGGGGTGGCAGATTAGGGGTTAATAAGTGTAGGTAGGTTGCGGCGACATTGGGGCAGGAAATTAGGGGTTAATAAATATAATGTAGGTGGCAGCGATGTTGGGGCAGCAAATTAGGGGTTAATAAGTGTAATGTAGGTGTCAGCAATGTCGGAGGTGGCAGATTAGGGTGTTTAGACTCAGGGTTTATGTTAGGGTGTTAGGTGTAAACATAACTTTTGTTTCCCCATAGGAATCAATGGGGCTGCGTTACGGAGCTTTACGCTGCTTTATTGCAGGTGTTAGGCTTTTTTTCAGACGGCTCTCCCCATTGATGTCTATGGGGAAATTGTGCACAAGCACGTAAAACCAGCTAACCGCAGCTTTCAACAGCGCTGGTATTGGAGTACGGTATGGAGCTCAATTCTGCTTTACGCTGCAATATTGCCTGCTAATGCCATTTTTTTTTAAACCTGTAATACCAGTGCTGTAGGGAAGTGAGCGGTGGCAATAACTTGCAAGTTAGCACTGCACCCCTCATAACGCAAAACTCATAATCTAGCCGATTGTGTTTAATTGCGAAGTCTCCAGTTGCAAGGGTAATCATGCAGGCCATATAGACCTCCCCCGATAGTGGCGGAGTTACAGGGATTAAACTGCTAAGAACAGTACTACTTAACACAACCTAGTTACCATGGGTCCCAGACCGCATGTCTTGTTGTGATACTTTGTCAGGGTAATCATGCAGGCCATATAGACCTCCCCCGATAGGGGGAGTAACAGGCATTAAAGTGCTAAGAATAGTACTACTTAACACAACCTAGTTACCATGGGTCCCAGACCGCATGTTTAATTATTATACATTGTCAGGGTAATTATATATCTAACAAATCTATCTATTTATCTTCTATATATTCTATCTAACTATCAATCTATGTATATCTATCTATCAAATCTATCTATCTCGTGTCCGGACTGTTTTAACAGACCGCATGTCTTGTTATTATACTTTATAAGGGTAATCATGCAGGCCATATAGACCTCCCCCAATAGGGGGAGTTACAGTGATTAAAGTGCTAAGAATAGTACTACTTAAGACAACCTAGTTACCATGGGTCCCAGACCGCATGTCTTGTTTTTTTTTTAAATATTTGTTTATTTGTCGCTGCCAAAAAAAGATTCATACAATTTAACCATGTTACAAAGTAAAGACACCACGCCGGCTGAACACATAATATGCCTTTGATATCACAAGACAGAATTATAAAAAATAATATACAACATGCGAAAATGACATAAAATATGAACATCACACATCAATTTTATCATTTTGCCGTGGAAATATTATGCCAAAGATTATATCATCTTTTTGGTCTTGGCAGCTTTTTTATATGTAAAGATTTTATATGTAGAGATGTCTTGTTATTATCTATCAAATCTATCTATCTCGTGTCCGGACTGTTTTGAGACAGCCACTTGTGTTTTGACCAAATTTGAAGTAGGAGGACAGACCAATCACAGGGATTAAACTGCTAAGAATAGTACTACTTAAGACAACCTAGTTATACCAGTACCACCATGGGTCCCAGACCGCATGTTTGGTTGTTATACTTTGTCAGGGTAATCATGCAGGCCACATAGACCTCCCCCGATAGGGGGAGTTACAGGGATTAAAGTGCTATGAATAGTACTACTTAACACAACCTAGTTACCATGGGTCCCAGGCCGCATGTTTTCTTGTTATACTTTGTCAGGGTAATCATGCAGGCCATATAGACCTCCCCCGATAGGGGGAGTAACAGGGATTAAAGTGCTAAGAATAGTGCTACTTAACACAACCTAGTTACCATGGGTCCCAGACCGCATGTCTTATTATTATATTTTGTCAGGGTAATCATGCAGGCCATATAGACCTCCCCCGATAGGGGGAGTAACAGGGATTAAAGTGCTAAGAATAGTACTACTTAACACAACCTAGTTACCATGGGTCCCAGACCGCATGTTTTATTATTATACTTTGTCAGGGTAATTGTATATCTATCAAATCTATCTATTTATCTTCTATCGATTCTATCTAACTATCAATCTATGTATATCTATCTATCAAATCTATCTATCTCGTGGCCGGACTGTTTTGAGACAGCCACTTGTGTTTAGGACAAATTTGAAGTAGCAGGACAGACAAATCATCTTCTTCCATCTCCCTGTTCCAAAAATGCAGGCCATATAGACCTCCCCTGATAGGGGGAGAAATAGGTAGTAGTAAACTGCTAAGAATAGTACTACTTAACACACCACGGGTCCCAGACCGCATGTCTTATTGTTATACTCTGTCAGGGAAATTATATATCTTTCAAATCTATCTATATATCTATCAAATCTATCTAACTATCAATCGTATCTATCAAATGTATATTGCATCTATTGATCTATGTAATTTGTATCTATCAAATGTATATTGCATCTTTTGATCTATGTAATTCGTATCTATCAAATGTATATTGCATCTATTGATCTATGTAATTCGTATCTATCAAATGTATATTGCATCTATTGATCTATGTAATTTGTATCTATCATATGTATATTGCATCTATTGAGCTATGTAATCTATGTATCCATCTATCAAATCTATCTATCTCGTGGTTGTGCAAATGGACTGTTTACGGTTGTTTGCGGTGCGTTACACGGGGAGTTTGGTCTGTCACTTTGAAGCGGGCGTAACCCTTACACTACCTGATCGATTCAACATCATACCTGATGTTTTAAAGCACGTTATTTAAAACAATTTAGGAATGTTAGGTGATTTAGGCCCTTTATGGTTTAAAACCAGACTCTGCATCAACTATGTAATTTTCCATGGGAGTTTTGCCATGGATCCCCCTCCAGCATGCCACAGTCCAGGTGTTAGTACCCTTGAAACAACTTTTCCATCACTATTGTGGCCAGAAAGAGTCCTTGTGGGTTTTAAAGTTCGCCTGCCTATTGAAGTCAATGGCGGTTTGCGCGGTTCGCCGGTTCGCGAACAATAGCCGAAGTTCGAGTCCGCAGTTCGCGAACCGAAATTTTTAAGTTTGTGACATCACTAATAAACAGGTGAATAATTATGTTCTTGTTATCTTATTATAATAAGTTTGTACACTCTTATTTAGTCCTTAGTAAGGATAAGTTGCTACACCCTTAAGTCCTTAGTAAGGATACAGAAATAAGTTCAAAATTTGAACAAATATTATGAATCTTACGGCTAGATTACGAGTTTTGCGTTATGAGCGGCTCGGTACTAACTTGCAATTTATTTCCACCGCTCACCTCCCTATAACGCTGCTATTACAGGTTTGCAAAAACCCGGCGTTAGCAGGCAATATGGCAGCGTTGAGCAAAATTGAGCTCAATACCGCACTCAAATACCAGCGCTGCTTTGAGCTGGTTTTACGTGCTTGTGTACGAATTCCCCATAGACATCAATGGGGAGAGCCGGCTAAAAAAAAGCCTAACACCTGAAATGAAGGAGCATAAAGCTACATAACGCAGCCCCATTGATTCCTAAGGGGAAAGAAAAGTTATGTTTACACCTAACAACCTAACATAAACCCCAAGTCTAAACACCCCTAATCTGCTGCCCCCGACATCGCCGCCACCTACATTACACTTATTAACCCCTAATCTGCCGCCCCCGACATCGCCGCCACCTACATTACACTTATTAACCCCTAATCTGCTGCCTCCAACATCGCCGTCATCTACCTACACTTATTAACCCCTAATCTGTTGTGCCCAACGTCGCCAACACTATGCTAAAGGGCTAGGTATCTAGTAAATAGTTAATAACTATTTTATAACTAGTCTACCTAGTTAAAATAAATACAAATTTGCCTGTGAAATAAAAATAAAACCTAAGATAGCTACAATGTAACTATTAGTAATATTGTAGCTATCTTAGGGTTTATTTTACAGGTATGTATTTAGTTTTAAATAGGAATTATTTAGTTAATGGTAGGAATTTTTATTTAGATTGATTTTAATTACATTAAAGTTAGTGGGGGTTAGGGTAAGACTTAGGGTTAGGTTTAGGGGTTAATAAATTTAGTATAGTGTCTGCGACGTTAGGGGTGGCAGATTAGGGGTTAATAAGTGTAGGTAGGTTGCTGCGACATTGGGGCAGGAAATTAGGGGTTAATAAATATAATGTAGGTGGCGGCGATGTTGGGGCAGCAGATTAGGGGTTAATAAGTATAATGTAGGTGGTGGCGATGTCGGGTGGCAGATTATGGGTTAATAAGTGTAATGTAGGTGTCAGCAATGTCGGGGGTGGCAGATTAGGGTGTTTAGACTCAGGGTTTATGTTAGGGTGTTAGGTGTAAACATAACTTATGTTTCCCCATAGGAATCAATGGGGCTGCGTTATGGAGCTTTACGCTGCTTTATTGCAGGTGTTAGGCTTTTTTTCAGATGGCTCTCCCCATTGATGTCTATGGGGAAATTGTGCACAAGCACATAAAACCAGCTCACCGCAGCTTTCAACAGCGCTGGTATTGGAGTACGGTATGGAGCTCCGGATACTTGCTGTTGTTTAGCGAGGCACAAGTGTCTGTAAAGCTCCCGTTAGTTTTTTCCTGGGTTTCCAGGTTGGTGACGTCACTGGCTACACGTGGTAAAATAGAAAGTAGTTCCGTGATGAACTACTTTCCATACTACCACGTGTATATATATATACATATATATATATATATATATATATATATATATATATTTGTTTATAAAACCATGATATGTATGTAGAAATATTTATTTATGAATAAATAGAACTGTAACGGACGCTTCCGTTACTTTTGTACTTGAAGAGGACTGAAGGCCAGCCTCCTCCCCACCGCCTATGAACCCAGGAACTTGAGGGGATTCTGTGATTTGGGAAGCGGGTGCCCAGGGTACATTTGGAGTACTTTTACCCTTGATTCAGGTCTACCCCGCTTCCATGAATTCCCAGAAACTCTGAGAACTGGAGGGCCCTGATACAGAGTTGGGTTTTCTGTGTTTTGTTGGAGTATAAGGTGACAGCCCAATTCAGCACTGCCTGCTCCACTTCCCCCCTAGACTCAGAGAATCAGAATGTTTGAGCTGATTGAAACCTCCTGCTCTAACACTGGGACCCCCTGCTGTTATGCGTCTGCATATCTAGTCTAGGTGTGAAGAGTCTTTCTGTTTTTGTGTGATTCATCCATTGTCCTTTTGTAAGTCAGAATGTGATTAGAATCTTGTTTAACTAACCATTTTCTGATGTTTCTCCCATTGTATAATATTTGTTTCTATTGATTATATGGTGACTACCCCCTTGGTTGGAAATGTATAAAAGCTGTGTTTTCTGTGCAATAAAGCAGTTCCTATTTTGACCCTCAAGCATTCAGTCTCAGCTAATGTTCTTGGGGGTAGCAATAACAACTTACAGCGTCCGTTATTCTAATAGCGTCAGGTATCTAGTGGAGGTTCATTTGTTGGTGTTTGGTGGGAGGAAGCTGACTTTAGAGGGTATACCCAGTCTGGGGTACCGAGACCCGCTACAAGAACATATTCCGTTATGTACAGAAATATTCATATTTTCTTTTTGGGTTAGAGCTAATGAGTATATGTCATGGTGTTTGCGTGAGAGAGTAAGTGTTTTTTGTTTTACTTTTTTCTCAGTTGACTATGGGGAAATATGAAAACGCGATCAGGTTTTTTTTTTTTTTATAATTTTTTTATTGAGGTTTTTGCATAACAAACATAAAACACAATACACCTTTTTGTCAAAAGAACGAGATACATACAAAATTGACCGAAACATTTCGGCAGCTATATAATACATTGGTGAAAGGCTAATGAAACCTCAGTTTTTCAATAATATATCATGAATGACTGACCAGTTGGGAACATAGTTTTAGGCCCCATGGACCAAAAATATAGAAAATAAAAAATATCTGATGGCCAGATGTCCAGCTCTTTAGGAGCTTCGAAAGGCGTGTGATTGCGTATATAGAGAAGGGGGAGGGGGAAATTCAGCGGGTAAGCACCGCTATATATATGAGGGAAAGGGTGGAGGGTGGAGCCATAGATATATGAAAGTATTTTAGGGAACTTGGTGGGGAGTATTAGTCTTGCCAGTGAAGTAAAATAGATGAGCTATGAAGCTGGGTTATCTATCTATTTGTTATGGGCCATGCATAAGCATATTGGGGGTATACAAAAGGATATTTTAATAATAAGCATGTAAGTTAAACAATCTATTGGGAATCAGACAATATATATTGTACTAGCTCCTTAACTTAGATAAGAAAGAGAACTATGGCAAGATGAGTTGCTTAGAATTAGAGGGGGATAAAGTGGGGAGTAGGCCGTAGAATTATGATAGTATGTGTTAGGATTGGATATCAATATTATATAGTAACTAAAATCATATCAGTCACTAAACTAATAGTAGGTTGAATGCAGACAAATCATATGTTAGCTATAACCGACAGGAAGTCTGGATGACGAGACTCTAGAATTATGCTCTCCTCTGAATGACTTTTTCAAGCATTACTCATCTCACCGCTAAATAAATCTCTACTACCAATAACATGTGGCATATGCATAGCAATTGGAGGCCTCTACTCAACTGATATAAACATTCTACAAGCAAATATCACGTTATGTATTTAACAACATGTAACCCATAGCTAAAATCAGGCATAGTACATAGAATAAGCGTATTAGTTAGATCCATAGAGTGAATAAGCATATTACAGGATTACCCCACTTAAAATGAGTAACTTGAGGAATAAACTAATACTATACATGGGAGAGTAGTAGCAGTTAAAATATAGCAATAGAGGCTAAGACCATGTCTGACATATTTAGTTAATGGTAGGAATTTTTATTTAGATTGATTTTAATTACATTAAAGTTAGTGGGGGTTAGGGTTAGACTTAGGGTTAGGTTTAGGGGTTAATAAATTTAGTATAGTGTCGGCGACGTTAGGGGTGGCAGATTAGGGGTTAATAAGTGTAGGTAGGTTGCGGCGACATTGGGGCAGGAAATTAGGGGTTAATAAATATAATGTAGGTGGCAGCGATGTTGGGGCAGCAAATTAGGGGTTAATAAGTGTAATGTAGGTGTCAGCAATGTCGGAGGTGGCAGATTAGGGTGTTTAGACTCAGGGTTTATGTTAGGGTGTTAGGTGTAAACATAACTTTTGTTTCCCCATAGGAATCAATGGGGCTGCGTTACGGAGCTTTACGCTGCTTTATTGCAGGTGTTAGGCTTTTTTTCAGACGGCTCTCCCCATTGATGTCTATGGGGAAATTGTGCACAAGCACGTAAAACCAGCTAACCGCAGCTTTCAACAGCGCTGGTATTGGAGTACGGTATGGAGCTCAATTCTGCTTTACGCTGCAATATTGCCTGCTAATGCCATTTTTTTTTAAACCTGTAATACCAGTGCTGTAGGGAAGTGAGCGGTGGCAATAACTTGCAAGTTAGCACTGCACCCCTCATAACGCAAAACTCATAATCTAGCCGATTGTGTTTAATTGCGAAGTCTCCAGTTGCAAGGGTAATCATGCAGGCCATATAGACCTCCCCCGATAGTGGCGGAGTTACAGGGATTAAACTGCTAAGAACAGTACTACTTAACACAACCTAGTTACCATGGGTCCCAGACCGCATGTCTTGTTGTGATACTTTGTCAGGGTAATCATGCAGGCCATATAGACCTCCCCCAATAGGGGGAGTAACAGGCATTAAAGTGCTAAGAATAGTACTACTTAACACAACCTAGTTACCATGGGTCCCAGACCGCATGTTTAATTATTATACATTGTCAGGGTAATTATATATCTAACAAATCTATCTATTTATCTTCTATATATTCTATCTAACTATCAATCTATGTATATCTATCTATCAAATCTATCTATCTCGTGTCCGGACTGTTTTAACAGACCGCATGTCTTGTTATTATACTTTATAAGGGTAATCATGCAGGCCATATAGACCTCCCCCAATAGGGGGAGTTACAGTGATTAAAGTGCTAAGAATAGTACTACTTAAGACAACCTAGTTACCATGGGTCCCAGACCGCATGTCTTGTTTTTTTTTTAAATATTTGTTTATTTGTCGCTGCCAAAAAAAGATTCATACAATTTAACCATGTTACAAAGTAAAGACACCACGCCGGCTGAACACATAATATGCCTTTGATATCACAAGACAGAATTATAAAAAATAATATACAACATGCGAAAATGACATAAAATATGAACATCACACATCAATTTTATCATTTTGCCGTGGAAATATTATGCCAAAGATTATATCATCTTTTTGGTCTTGGCAGCTTTTTTATATGTAAAGATTTTATATGTAGAGATGTCTTGTTATTATCTATCAAATCTATCTATCTCGTGTCCGGACTGTTTTGAGACAGCCACTTGTGTTTTGACCAAATTTGAAGTAGGAGGACAGACCAATCACAGGGATTAAACTGCTAAGAATAGTACTACTTAAGACAACCTAGTTATACCAGTACCACCATGGGTCCCAGACCGCATGTTTGGTTGTTATACTTTGTCAGGGTAATCATGCAGGCCACATAGACCTCCCCCGATAGGGGGAGTTACAGGGATTAAAGTGCTATGAATAGTACTACTTAACACAACCTAGTTACCATGGGTCCCAGGCCGCATGTTTTCTTGTTATACTTTGTCAGGGTAATCATGCAGGCCATATAGACCTCCCCCGATAGGGGGAGTAACAGGGATTAAAGTGCTAAGAATAGTACTACTTAACACAACCTATTTACCATGGGTCCCAGACCGCATGTTTTATTATTATACTTTGTCAGGGTAATTGTATATCTATCAAATCTATCTATTTATCTTCTATCGATTCTATCTAACTATCAATCTATGTATATCTATCTATCAAATCTATCTATCTCGTGGCCGGACTGTTTTGAGACAGCCACTTGTGTTTAGGACAAATTTGAAGTAGCAGGACAGACAAATCATCTTCTTCCATCTCCCTGTTCCAAAAATGCAGGCCATATAGACCTCCCCTGATAGGGGGAGAAATAGGTAGTAGTAAACTGCTAAGAATAGTACTACTTAACACACCACGGGTCCCAGACCGCATGTCTTATTGTTATACTCTGTCAGGGAAATTATATATCTTTCAAATCTATCTATATATCTATCAAATCTATCTAACTATCAATCGTATCTATCAAATGTATATTGCATCTATTGATCTATGTAATTTGTATCTATCAAATGTATATTGCATCTTTTGATCTATGTAATTCGTATCTATCAAATGTATATTGCATCTATTGATCTATGTAATTCGTATCTATCAAATGTATATTGCATCTATTGATCTATGTAATTTGTATCTATCATATGTATATTGCATCTATTGAGCTATGTAATCTATGTATCCATCTATCAAATCTATCTATCTCGTGGTTGTGCAAATGGACTGTTTACGGTTGTTTGCGGTGCGTTACACGGGGAGTTTGGTCTGTCACTTTGAAGCGGGCGTAACCCTTACACTACCTGATCGATTCAACATCATACCTGATGTTTTAAAGCACGTTATTTAAAACAATTTAGGAATGTTAGGTGATTTAGGCCCTTTATGGTTTAAAACCAGACTCTGCATCAACTATGTAATTTTCCATGGGAGTTTTGCCATGGATCCCCCTCCAGCATGCCACAGTCCAGGTGTTAGTACCCTTGAAACAACTTTTCCATCACTATTGGGGCCAGAAAGAGTCCTTGTGGGTTTTAAAGTTCGCCTGCCTATTGAAGTCAATGGCGGTTTGCGCGGTTCGCCGGTTCGCGAACAATAGCCGAAGTTCGAGTCCGCAGTTCGCGAACCGAAATTTTTAAGTTTGTGACATCACTAATAAACAGGTGAATAATTATGTTCTTGTTATCTTATTATAATAAGTTTGTACACTCTTATTTAGTCCTTAGTAAGGATAAGTTGCTACACCCTTAAGTCCTTAGTAAGGATACAGAAATAAGTTCAAAATTTGAACAAATATTATGAATCTTACGGCTAGATTACGAGTTTTGCGTTATGAGCGGCTCGGTACTAACTTGCAATTTATTTCCACCGCTCACCTCCCTATAACGCTGCTATTACAGGTTTGCAAAAACCCGGCGTTAGCAGGCAATATGGCAGCGTTGAGCAAAATTGAGCTCAATACCGCACTCAAATACCAGCGCTGCTTTGAGCTGGTTTTACGTGCTTGTGTACGAATTCCCCATAGACATCAATGGGGAGAGCCGGCTAAAAAAAAGCCTAACACCTGAAATGAAGGAGCATAAAGCTACATAACGCAGCCCCATTGATTCCTAAGGGGAAAGAAAAGTTATGTTTACACCTAACAACCTAACATAAACCCCAAGTCTAAACACCCCTAATCTGCTGCCCCCGACATCGCCGCCACCTACATTACACTTATTAACCCCTAATCTGCCGCCCCCGACATCGCCGCCACCTACATTACACTTATTAACCCCTAATCTGCTGCCTCCAACATCGCCGTCATCTACCTACACTTATTAACCCCTAATCTGTTGTGCCCAACGTCGCCAACACTATGCTAAAGGGCTAGGTATCTAGTAAATAGTTAATAACTATTTTATAACTAGTCTACCTAGTTAAAATAAATACAAATTTGCCTGTGAAATAAAAATAAAACCTAAGATAGCTACAATGTAACTATTAGTAATATTGTAGCTATCTTAGGGTTTATTTTACAGGTATGTATTTAGTTTTAAATAGGAATTATTTAGTTAATGGTAGGAATTTTTATTTAGATTGATTTTAATTACATTAAAGTTAGTGGGGGTTAGGGTAAGACTTAGGGTTAGGTTTAGGGGTTAATAAATTTAGTATAGTGTCTGCGACGTTAGGGGTGGCAGATTAGGGGTTAATAAGTGTAGGTAGGTTGCTGCGACATTGGGGCAGGAAATTAGGGGTTAATAAATATAATGTAGGTGGCGGCGATGTTGGGGCAGCAGATTAGGGGTTAATAAGTATAATGTAGGTGGTGGCGATGTCGGGTGGCAGATTATGGGTTAATAAGTGTAATGTAGGTGTCAGCAATGTCGGGGGTGGCAGATTAGGGTGTTTAGACTCAGGGTTTATGTTAGGGTGTTAGGTGTAAACATAACTTATGTTTCCCCATAGGAATCAATGGGGCTGCGTTATGGAGCTTTACGCTGCTTTATTGCAGGTGTTAGGCTTTTTTTCAGATGGCTCTCCCCATTGATGTCTATGGGGAAATTGTGCACAAGCACATAAAACCAGCTCACCGCAGCTTTCAACAGCGCTGGTATTGGAGTACGGTATGGAGCTCCGGATACTTGCTGTTGTTTAGCGAGGCACAAGTGTCTGTAAAGCTCCCGTTAGTTTTTTCCTGGGTTTCCAGGTTGGTGACGTCACTGGCTACACGTGGTAAAATAGAAAGTAGTTCCGTGATGAACTACTTTCCATACTACCACGTGTATATATATACATATATATATATATATATATATATATATATATATATATATATATATATATATATTTGTTTATAAAACCATGATATGTATGTAGAAATATTTATTTATGAATAAATAGAACTGTAACGGACGCTTCCGTTACTTTTGTACTTGAAGAGGACTGAAGGCCAGCCTCCTCCCCACCGCCTATGAACCCAGGAACTTGAGGGGATTCTGTGATTTGGGAAGCGGGTGCCCAGGGTACATTTGGAGTACTTTTACCCTGGATTCAGGTCTACCCCGCTTCCATGAATTCCCAGAAACTCTGAGAACTGGAGGGCCCTGATACAGAGTTGGGTTTTCTGTGTTTTGTTGGAGTATAAGGTGACAGCCCAATTCAGCACTGCCTGCTCCACTTCCCCCCTAGACTCAGAGACTCAGAATGTTTGAGCTGATTGAAACCTCCTGCTCTAACACTGGGACCCCCTGCTGTTATGCGTCTGCATATCTAGTCTAGGTGTGAAGAGTCTTTCTGTTTTTGTGTGATTCATCCATTGTCCTTTTGTAAGTCAGAATGTGATTAGAATCTTGTTTAACTAACCATTGTCTGATGTTTCTCCCATTGTATAATATTTGTTTCTATTGATTATATGGTGACTACCCCCTTGGTTGGAAATGTATAAAAGCTGTGTTTTCTGTGCAATAAAGCAGTTCCTATTTTGACCCTCAAGCATTCAGTCTCAGCTAATGTTCTTGGGGGTAGCAATAACAACTTACAGCGTCCGTTATTCTAATAGCGTCAGGTATCTAGTGGAGGTTCATTTGTTGGCGTTTGGTGGGAGGAAGCTGACTTTAGAGGGTATACCCAGTCTGGGGTACCGAGACCCGCTACAAGAACATATTCCGTTATGTACAGAAATATTCATATTTTCTTTTTGGGTTAGAGCTAATGAGTATATGTCATGGTGTTTGCGTGAGAGAGTAAGTGTTTTTTGTTTTACTTTTTTCTCAGTTGACTATGGGGAAATATGAAAACGCGATCAGGTTTTTTTTTTTTTTATAATTTTTTTATTGAGGTTTTTGCATAACAAACATAAAACACAATACACCTTTTTGTCAAAAGAACGAGATACATACAAAATTGACCGAAACATTTCGGCAGCTATATAATACATTGGTGAAAGGCTAATGAAACCTCAGTTTTTCAATAATATATCATGAATGACTGACCAGTTGGGAACATAGTTTTAGGCCCCATGGACCAAAAATATAGAAAATAAAAAATATCTGATGGCCAGATGTCCAGCTCTTTAGGAGCTTCGAAAGGCGCGTGATTGCGTATATAGAGAAGGGGGAGGGGGAAATTCAGCGGGTAAGCACCGCTATATATATGAGGGAAAGGGTGGAGGGTGGAGCCATAGATATATGAAAGTATTTTAGGGAACTTGGTGGGGAGTATTAGTCTTGCCAGTGAAGTAAAATAGATGAGCTATGAAGCTGGGTTATCTATCTATTTGTTATGGGCCATGCATAAGCATATTGGGGGTATACAAAAGGATATTTTAATAATAAGCATGTAAGTTAAACAATCTATTGGGAATCAGACAATATATATTGTACTAGCTCCTTAACTTAGATAAGAAAGAGAACTATGGCAAGATGAGTTGCTTAGAATTAGAGGGGGATAAAGTGGGGAGTAGGCCGTAGAATTATGATAGTATGTGTTAGGATTGGATATCAATATTATATAGTAACTAAAATCATATCAGTCACTAAACTAATAGTAGGTTGAATGCAGACAAATCATATGTTAGCTATAACCGACAGGAAGTCTGGATGACGAGACTCTAGAATTATGCTCTCCTCTGAATGACTTTTTCAAGCATTACTCATCTCACCGCTAAATAAATCTCTACTACCAATAACATGTGGCATATGCATAGCAATTGGAGGCCTCTACTCAACTGATATAAACATTCTACAAGCAAATATCACGTTATGTATTTAACAACATGTAACCCATAGCTAAAATCAGGCATAGTACATAGAATAAGCGTATTAGTTAGATCCATAGAGTGAATAAGCATATTACAGGATTACCCCACTTAAAATGAGTAACTTGAGGAATAAACTAATACTATACATGGGAGAGTAGTAGCAGTTAAAATATAGCAATAGAGGCTAAGACCATGTCTGACATATGTAACCTAGAGAGCTACTGAGCCTGACAGTGATAGGGCAATGCCATATTTCCTGAGTTTTATTCGATGCCTAAATATCTCTATACTATCAATATTATTATGATCCCTACTAAACTGTGGGATGTTAAAGTGCGAAACTAAAAGTATTGAATAAATGCATAAAAGAGTTAAGCCATAAGTTTCTAGAAGGTAAACCCTAGATATATTCTCCTACAAGCCTTACTTGTGTGTATCTTATAAACTAAGTAAGAATATTACATAAACATAACTATAATATATATTTACAAGGCTAACTGTTAACTATGTCAGTTGCGCTGAGACCCTAGTGACACTATTGAAGAACGGCAAGGCATAAAATATATAAAAGCATAAGTAAGGTGCAGTATAATACATAACATCAATATATTTCTAAGGGACCTCTAATGTCTTTCTAAAGATAAAAACTCAAACATTATATTGCAAACTCTATCTGTATTATTTTGTCTTTAATACATACTCTGACCTTATAAGGCTGGATACTGAAATACAAAAGCAATGCCACTTTTACCATTCTATATCAATGACTCTAAGTATCAGCCAGAAAAGTATACCCAAGTATATAAAAAGCAGCTTAGGAGCTATCAGTGAAGCTATAGTAGTTTTAATATGGCTATATGTAAAGTTGCAGTATGTAGAGAGATCATATAAATAGATAAAGCGTATGGGGGAGACAATATAATGCACAATACCACACCAAAAAACTCCCAACAGAATAAGTAAATGGTGTCAACAGGCTCAACTGTATCTGCAGCATTATAACCATGTAAGCAAAATCAACTCTAATACACAGCAAAGTTTTCCTATGTGTGGTGAGTAGGCTTTTCATTAGGTTTTAGGTTCTACTATGTGAGGTATATGTCAGCTGCCTGCTACAAGTATAGTTAATCAAGAGGGGAATGTAGTAGGTAGGTATGTAGGAGGAATATCTATGTACATGCCCACATACATATATATATATATATATATATATATATATATATATATATACACATATATAGACCTCTAGGAGCTAACCTATTTCAGCGAGCACATATCTGTTTATGTAATAATATAGGCTAGACAGAACTATAGGTTAATAAGAGAGCTTCAGCTTCCATATGCTATCCTAATGTGAAAATATCCAATAAAACAGTGTAAGGGGATAACAGTCCTTCAGGCTCAGTACATTTTCTAGGGTTTTAGACACTACATGAGTTGCATAGAACAAGTCAATAAGAGCAAGCAGTTTAGGCTAAATACAGGGAAATATAAATGTCAGCCACAATGGTTTTACAGACCCTATATCTTTTTTGTATGCAATTTAACAGGTTGATATCTAAGTGCCTATATATTCTAGAAGGGGATCGTTAAATAAAGTATTCACATGTTTAAATTAGCATTTTGGTAGTGATATTATCCCAGACACATCACAGTAGGCAAAAGGATAAGATGTGATACTCTATTAGCTTTAAGTTGGATACCACTCAGTATTGTATACTAAATGAGGTGACTATGTCTATGTAATGATGGGGCTTTCTATATCCTCACATACATAACATGAATTGTAGGGTTTAGTGTCCAAGCGCAAATCCTCCAGCTCACACTGGCATAGTGCAACATATCAAGGAGAAGTGTCTCTGCATAAAGAATAGTCTTTATGCAGATAGGGGATCGTAACAAACCCTGAAACAAAAAGAAGTGCACAATCCCCATGAGGGCATACATAGAAAAGTCCTATAGAGCAGTACAGACCTTCCATGCATGAGGGCTATTAACATGAGTCTATCCTATGCCCAGTCTGTAAGAACCAGTGTTTAAGAGTTTGAGATCTGATGGCTCCTTATCTGCGTGAGGGCAAGCACAAGCCTGCATCACAACTCCGCTAGAATGATCGGTCAGCTTCATGCGATCGAAAGTAGGTAGCCAAGGATTCACCACTATTGTTGTGAGGCATGATTTGGACTCAGGCAGTTGTCGGGACTCCATATTCTGCAGGATCTGTGTCAGTTGTGCTGTGAGGTTCAGAGTAGTTGCTTCTTCATGGTAGCTGTTGAACTTTTCTTGGCCTAGCATCAAGTGAAAACAACGTGCATCTCTGGTCAGGAGACATGGTTTGGAGACAGGTGCCTGACATAGCTCCCCATTCTGTGGGGACCATTCTAAAAATGCATCAATGTGTAGTGCGGTGATAAGGTGATCTGAGTGCAATGGGTGATAGCAGTTTAACGGAGCAACTCCTGAATCAGCATTGTAGATGCTCGATAGGAGAGGTTGAGAAAACTTCATGTCTGAGCGCTTCTGAGTTGTTACTGACTGCTTGTACCCAGGCTCCTTATTAGGCCATGCATTGCTGGTCGCTCCCCTCATCGCCAGTTCCAGCGTGTCTGTGAAGTCTTGGAGACAGCTTGCCATCTGCCGGTCCAGGTCCTGCAATAAGGCAAATAGTAGCTCACGACCTTCCTTCATATTGCAGAGAGCTCTAGGACCTGTATGGTAGAGTAGCAAAACGAGAGACGGAAGCAGGGAGGGTGGGCCTAGATAGCTCCCGCCCGTGGCATGGCGTTTTCATCCAGAAGGAACCGATGTTCTTAAAGTTAGTTACCCAATATGACTCAGGCAGGATGTCTTTTCGGTTAAAGACTAAATAGCAGCTGATCTTGTGTAAAATTAGTTTAATCTTGTGCTGAAAATATATACTTCTTTTATTTTAGGCCTAAGAGCTCTAGAGAAGTGCGTCTGGTAGCCCCAGCTGTTAGCTCCACCCCCCGCGATCACGATTTTTTAATTTCGGCCATAAAAAATACAGTTCCACTAATCTTGGCCTAAACATAGAATTGAGATTATTCTCCACCTCCCTCTAGTCATATGTAAATCTAACTTACACTGAATTCTAGTACTTATGTGTTTGGTCATGTGCAGCAACTGTCATTCAGACTTCTGCAGTGTAACTTAGGTTCCAAAATCACACACATGCCAATGGTATGTCTCAGACTTCACTCAGACACAATGGAGAGTTTGCTAATGAAAAAGTATCCAAAAGAAACTACCACACCACAGAGCGATTGATAACAAATAGAAAAAATCAATGCAGAAAAATTCATCTTTATTAAGTAATTAAAATCATGATAATTGCATATAAAATGGAAAGAGACCGAGACTCTGTATGGCAATGATAAAGTGCACATGAGCCTCGGTCTCCCCTGCAGTAAACACATTCTTTGATAGTCAAATACATTGTATGGTCATGATTTTAATAATTTAATAAATTGCATGGATGAAGTAGACATTTTCTATTTGTAATCAAGGTCATCTGTAGTACCAGTATTTTTTTTGGGATATTTACATTTCAAAATGGTTGCAACCAAAATGAGATGGACTGGCATGAAATGCATTTTAAGGGCGAAATTACATTTACGGCGTAGGTTTCATTGAAACTGCTGTAACCCATTCCAGCCAGCAGTTTATGTTACCCATCAGGTGAATCACATATACGGTGCCAGCAGATCATATATTGCCGTAAGTCGGATAAACCGGCAATGTTCAGAATTGTGCGGAAATAGATATTAAGTTTAGAGGTTAATAGTGTTGATAGGTATTTTGCGTTGTGGGGTTATTATTATTATTATTATTATCATCATTTATTTGTATAGCGCCGCCAAATTCTGTAGCACTGGGTACAATGATAGGGGTATACAATACAGAGATTTGTGATACAAAACATAACAAAACTAAACAAATCTAGTACAGAAGGAAGAGGGCCCTGCTCCGGAGAGCTCACAGTCTACAGGTTTAGTGTACAGAGACATAAGGTTGGGATAGCTTGTCACATCGGTTATAGTTGCAGCAGTGAGTCAGGCAGTTCATGTAATTAGTTTGGTTCGGATGAGGGATGGAGGAAAAATTGTAAGCCTCTCTGAATAGGTGAGTTTTCAAGGAGCGTCTGAAGCTATAAAGACGCTACTTGATTGGGGATTAGGGGTTAATACATTTATTAGGTAGTTTGCAATAGGGGGATGGCGGATTAGGGGTTAATGCATTTATTAGGTACTTTGCGTTGTGGGGGGATGGCGGATTATGGTTTAATACATTTATTAGGTACTTTGCGATGTGGAGGTTGGCGGATTAGGGGTTAATAGTTTAAAAAGGTAGATTGTGTTGTGGGGGGATGGCAGTTTAGAGGTTAATACATTTTATTAGCAGTTGCGATGTGGGGGGATGGCGGATATAGTGGTTTTGACGTGTTCATTTTTGGGAGACAGACTTTTACTGGTGAATAAACATTATTTGTTCTTAGGCGCCGGCAGTTCATAAACTACTAAAAAAAATAAAAAAAAATAACACTTACCTTAAAAATGTACTCCCCGTTCCTGAATTCCGGACATCCATCTTGTTCCAGGTGGAGAAAAGTCTTCATCCAGGCTTATCCATCTTCATCCATCGTGGGACCATCTTCTTTCTTCTTACCGGAGTTGCGGACCGGTCTTCTGATGCGAGGATCCAAAGTGGTGGTCCTCCTTCTTGGCGGCTGCGGTCATCAGTGACGTGGATGTTCTCTTCTTCATGCGATCGCCCGCCGTACACTGAAGATTGAATGCAAGGTACCCCTTTTATATAGGGGTACCTTGCATTCCTATTGACTGAACATTTCAAATCAGGCAATAGGATGAGAGCTACTTAAATCCTATTGGCTGATTTGGACAGCCAATTTTTAAGGGCTAGTGGTAGTTTAGTGTTAGATTAGGGGGTGTTTTTATTTTGAGGTGGCTTTTTTTTAGGGGTATTAGATTAGGTTAAAAAAAAATTTATTTTAATTTAATCTTAGTTGTTTTTTTATGTAATGTTAGGATTTTTTTATTATGTTAAGTTAGTATTTTCATATTTTGGAAATTTTTAATTAATTGTTTAGGGAGATAGTCTTTTTTATTTTATGCAATTGGGGTTAATTTAGGGGGTATTAGGTTATGGGACTTAGTGATTAGATTAATACTTTGCATTTTGGGGGGATGGCGGTTTAGGGGTTAATAGGTTAATTAGGTAGATTGCATTGTGAGGGTTGGTGGATTATGGGTTAATATTTTAATATTTATTATGTGTTGTGGGGGGTTGGCAGATTAGGGATTAATAATATTAATAGTTAGAATGTGATAGGGGTTTGGAAGATTAGGGGTTAATAGTGTAAGTTGATACATTGCGTTGTGGGTGGGTGGCAGATTAGGGGTTAATAACTTTATTAGATACTTTGCAATGTGGGGGATGGCAAATTATGGGTTCTTTTGTCCTATTTAACTACTACAGTAGTGCCAGTACTCTCCTTATTTTTGTCAGATTATGGGTTAATAACCATAATTAAAGTGCTGTAAACTAGCGATGTCCAGAAATGTGGGTAAATACACATTTCCTGGAGTCGCCAGTGATTTACAGCACTTTAGAAACTGCCGGCGCCTAAGAAAAAAAAAAAAAGTTAAATCTCCCGTAAAAGTCTAACCCGCCTCCCCAAAATAAACCCGACATGTAAAAACGCCTATATCTGCAATCCCCCACATTGCAACAGGTAATAGAAGTATTAACCCATAAACTGACAACCCCCCACAACACAATATGCCTAATTAAACTATTAATCCCTAATCAGCCATTCACCAACATCGCCATCTACCTAATAAATGTATAAACCCCTAATCAGCCATTCACCCACATCGCAATCTACCTAATAAATGTTTTAACCCCTAATCTGCCATTCACCCACATCGCAATCTACCTAATAAAAGTATTAACCCTAAATCTGCCAACCCTAACATCGCAAACTACCCAATTAATGTATAAACCCCTAAAAGCGCCAAACCCCCACAACGCATAGTAACTAATTAACGTGTTAACCCCTAAACTGCCAAACCCCCACATTGCAATAAACCTAATTAATCTATTAACTCCTAAACCACCAACCCCCACAATGCAAATAACTAATTTAATTACTAACCCCCCTAACCTAACACCCCTAAATTAACCCCAAATTACATAAAATACTAAATTACAATTAAAATAAAAAATCCTAACTGCTTAAAATAAAACTAAGTTTAAAATAAATAAATCTAAAATTTCAAAAAATAAAAAATTCTAACATTACAGAAAATAGTAAACCAAATTTTAAAAATGTAAAAATTTAACCTAATCCCTATGAAAATAAAAAAGCCCCCCCCAAAATAAAAACACCGCCTAATCTAATACTAAGCTACCAATAGCCCTTAAAAGGGCATTTTGTACGGCATTGCCCTAGGTTAACCAGTTCTTAAAAAATACTAAGTCCCCCCTCTAAGAGTAAAACCCCCCACCCACCAAACCTCCCAAAATAAAAAAACATAACACTAAAAAGCCTAAACTGACCATTGCCCCTAAAAGGGCATTTGTATGGGCATTGCCCTTAAAAGGGCATTCAGCTCTTTTACTGCCCTTCAAAAGGGTAATGCCCATACAAGTGTCCCGCAATGGGTATCTTAGGTTTTTTTAGTGTTAGTTTTTTTATTATTTTGGGGGGTTTGGTGGGTGGGGGGTTTAATTTTAGGGGAAACAGTTTTTTTTTTTAAATGTAAAAGAGCTGTTTAACTTAGGGCAATGCCATACAAAAGGCCATTTTAAGGGCTATAGGTAATTTAGTATTAGCTTGGGGGGGGGGTTCATTTTGGGGGGCTTTTTTATTTTCATAGGGATTAGGTTTAACTTTAAATTTTTTGATAATTTGGTTGTTTTTTTCTGTAATGTTAGATTTTTTAATATTTTGTAATTTAAGATTCATTTTTTATTTTAAGTTAGGTTTTTTATTTTAATTGTAATTTAGTATTTTTAAATTTTAGATAATTGGGGTTAATTTAGGGTGTGTTAGGTTAGGGGGCTTAGTAATTTAATTAGTTATTTGCGTTGTGGGGGGTTGGTGGTTTAGGAGTTAATATCTTAATTAGGTTAATTGCGTTTTGGGAGTTGGCAGTTTAGGGGTTAATAGATGTATTAGGTTTATTGTGTTGAGGTGGTTTGGCATATTAGGGGTTAAAATACTTTATTAGGTAGTTTGTGATGTGGGTGAATGGCGGATTAGGGGTTATTAGTTTAATTAGGTATATTGCGATGTATGGGTTGGTGGATTAGGGGTTAATATACTTTATTAGTTATTGCGGTGGGGGATTGCGGTTGACAGGTAGATATTGCTCATGCGTTTGGTGTTAGTTATCATTTTCAGGGAGTTAAGGGAGTTACGGTGCTCACATTTTCAGCGTAAGGCTTGCTGCACCTGCTCATGTGTGGCGAGGTGAAAATAGAGTAAAATTTCTCTATTCGATCCGAGTAATTCCTTGCACTGAATATGTGGTACCAACTTACGACGCGGTTCTATATTAGCTATGAGCTATGAGAGTAAAATTAGCGGGCGACGGGTGAAATATACGCGTTGCATTTATATGCAGTGCTGTATATTGATAGCAAAACCGGACTAAACACCGGCGTCACCCACAAAAGCATATATAATCTTGCCCATAGATTGCACTCACTGGATTTGTGAAAAAAAAAATAGATTTATTTTGTTTTATCATAGTGACGTTTTGGGATCCACAGACCCCTTACTCAGACCAAACAACATAGTGAAACAAACAAACGGCTAGATTACGAGTTTTGCATTAGAGGCTATGCAGTGCTAATGAGCAGTTTTTTCTCACCGCTCACTTACCTGCAGCGCTGGTATTACGTTTACTAACACGGAGCGGCTCCATGTTCAAGACATCCGACGCGGAGCATCCTCTTCTACCAACGACTAACGACGAATGAAGGTTCCTTTAAGTGACGTCATCCAAGATGGCGTCCCTTAGATTCCGATTGGCTGATAGAATTCTATCAGCCAATCGGGAATTAAGGTAGAAAAAATCCTATTGGCTGATGCAATTAGCAAATAGGATTGAAGTTCAATCCTATTGGCTGATCCAATCAGCCAATAGAATTGAGCTTGCATTATATTGGCTGTTCCAATCAGATTTTTTCTACCTGAATTCCAATTGGCTGATAGAATTCTATTAGCCAATCGGAATCTAAGGGATGCCATCTTGGATGACATCACTTAAAGGAACCTTCATTCGTCGTTAGTCGTTGGCAGAAGAGGATGCTCCGCGTCGGATGTCTTGAAGATGGAGCCGCTCCATGTCGGATGGATGAAGATAGAAGATGCCATCTTAATGAAGACTTCTGCCTGTCTGGAGGACCACTTTGCCCGGCTTGGATGAAGACTTCTCCCGGCTTCGTTGAGGACTTCGGCCCGGCTTGGATGAAGACTTCTGCCGCTTCCTTGAGGATGGATGTCCGGTCTTCAGAACTGTAAGTCGATCTTCAGAGGGTTAGTGTTAAGTTTTTTTAAGGGTATATTGGGTGGGTTTTATTTTTAGGTTAGGGTTTGGGCCTGCAATAGAGCTAACTGCCCTTTTAAGGGCAATACCCATCCAAATGCCCTTTTCAGGGCAATGAGGAGCTTAGGTTTTTTTAGATAGTATTTTATTTGGGGGGTTGGTTGTGTGGGTGGTGGGTTTTACTTTTGGGGGGGTTGTTTGTATTTTTTTTTAACAGGTAAAAGAGCTGATTTATTTGGGGCAATGCCCCGCAAAAGGCCTTTTTAGGGGCTATTGATAGTTTAGTTTAGGCTAGGTTTTTTTTATTTTGGGGGGGCCTTTTTATTTTGATAGGGCTATTAGATTAGGTGTAATTAGTTTAAATATCTTGTAATTTGTTTATAATTTTCTGTAATTTAGTGGGGGGTTTTTGTACTTTAGCTAATTTAATTTATTTAATTGTTTTTAATTTAGTTAATTTATTTAATTGTAGTGTAGTGTTAGGTGTTTTTGTAACTTAGGTTAGGTTTTATTTTACAGGTACTTTTGTATTTATTTTAGCTAGGTAGTTATTAAATAGTTAATAACTATTTAATAACAATTGTAACTAGTTAATAGACTTGTGCACGGCAAAAAAATGTGTTTCGGTTTGTTTCGGATTGATTCGGATGTTTTCGAATTTCGTTTTCAGATTGATTTGAATTTGGATACATTTGAATGCATTCGTTTTCGATTCGTTCGGATTCATTCGGATTCAAATAAATTCGGATGTATTCTGATGTATTCGGTTCGGATTCGATTGGTAAATTCGGAAGTTCGGTTTTTGTTAGGTGGGATGTGCTGTGTATTAGACTAGTATTATGTACTGTAATATTAGGTGTAACCCATAGCAGAGTGATATAACCTAATATACAGTACAATACTAGTGTAATTGTGATTAGTCCATGGCCATCTGAATGTTACGAATAAATCCAAACTAATTCAGATTTATTCGTTAGATTCGGATCGAATCAAATTTCCGAATTACCGTATCACCGAATCTAACGAATAAATCTGAACATTCAGATCGAAACGCACATGTCTACTAGTTAAAATAAATACAAACTTCCCTGTAAAATAAAAATAAACCCTAAGCTAGATACAATGTACCGCTCCCTTTTTGGCCTCCCAGGACAGACTCGTAATACCGGCGCTATGGAAGTCCCATAGAAAAAAGACTTTACGAAGTTTACGTAAGTCGTTTTGCGGTAAGGCCAAAAAAGTGTGTGGTGACCCTAAACCTTCAAAAAGCAGCGTTAGGACCTTTTAACGCTGCTTTTTTACCCTAACACACAACTCGTAATCTAGCCGAAAGTGATCTTAAATACCCTTTAGCCCCTTCCCCTTAAGTTTGACAATTGCGCCAAAATATGACTCTGTAGTCATGGTGATAATTATAATTAACACTCTACAACTTGCCACTAACTTTATATTTGATATCAACTGGGGATATCCTAAATTTTTTTTTTCTCATTTTCTGGCAACAGTTTATTATGATTTATGGAAGCTTCTATACATGGGTATGTACCCAAATCAAGCAAACACTTTTTTTATTTGATGCCTGCCACAGAAAGGGGTAACAGTGTGATTGAATGTGAGCAGACCTTTTCAGAAAACAAGGGTGTTCTTTCACTTAGTACATTATTTGAGTCCATGGAAACCCTGCTACTCAAAGAGTGCAAAACGCAATGGGACATTTAGACATTCAATAAGTACATGGAGGAGGAAATGATTCCCAGAGGTCTGCGGGTATATACATTTCCTTACTTTGATATGGACCCCAGTGACACAGACTTTGTGAATGAATGGAACAAAGTACTATCTGAGTGCTCATCCAGACTAATGCTTATACTGAGAGACTATAAAGTTAAACAATTGAATGATATAAAAAAGGAAATTGCTGATTTACAGGTTGAAATGGATAAGCGTATTAATGAACCCCAATTTGAGAAATTTGATAGTATATTGAGGGGTATGATGGCCATGGTAAAAGCATGATTATGGAAAATAAACATTTCAAATTTCTTAGGGACAGGTCTGATTATCAGTCAAATTTGGTTTACATTTGGAACCGTAAAAAGAGAGTGGAATTCAGGCATAGCCAATTTAATGGTAATCAAAGAAGGGGTAATTGCAGACGCAGAGGCAATAGGGCTACCAAAAATGTATCATTCTCAGAGAGAGTTTGAGTACTCATCAGATTAGGGTAGTAGAACATCTGCACCTGCAATTGCTCCTTCCACACCAGGAATATTAAAGAATGCAATGTTCCTAAATCAGATGAAAGGGTGGTGAGACCTAAAGAAAATATTAACTCTGGGCAGGGACAACATTACCAAGCAACACAGAACACGCTTCTTGTACAGGTATATAATACCCCAAACACAGATCTTGAACAGGTTTTTCCACAGGCCCATGATCTAGGGGGGACAATACAACAGACACAAGCCGTCCAGGGGAGATACCAGCTCAGAGGTCCCCACCCACAAACCAAGTACATATAACTAATAATGTAATCAATCTTTCATCTGAGATTTTGACACCAGAACAGCACAGTGTTCTTAGCTTTGTCCTGGGTTTCTCTCCCATCTCTAATTTTAATGTGTTCCAGACACTTTTAGATGTGAACCAGCTTATCCGTAATCTAACCCTTAGAAAACATTTTGGGGAGAGTACACCAATAGCAGCCACTACAATCACACAACCTGTATATGATGTCAATAAAATCCATAATTTTGATGAGATTTGTGATCTAATATCCTTATAAACATTGGAACATGAATCCAGAAATATATCAGGTACTGTAAAAAGAGGTTGAAAAGTAGATCTAAATTGTTCCCCATACACAGTAAGGGTAGTGCTTTAGAAACCTTTCAACACAGAGTAGAATTAGTTTTGGTAGAATTGGAGAGAAGTATTGATAAACCCACACAAAATTTAACCAACAACCAAAGAAAAGCCCTAAATGCACTCAAGAGTAATGAAAGGTTGGTAATACGCACAGCCAACAAAGGAGATGTAGTAGTAGTTATGGATAAGGGGGGTTATGTGGCGGAAGCACTGCGCCAACTTGAAAATCACAATGACTACACGACAATAAACAGGGATCCCACAAATGGGTTCAGGGAAGAACTGAGACATATTTTGGATGATGGTTGGGGACAGGGGTTTCTGGATGACTAGACTGTTAAATATCTGGATGTTAAATATATCAAGATACCCTGGTTCCACTATCTTCCCAAAGTACATAAAACCATACTCAATGTACAGGGCAGACCCATTGTGAGTGGGATTGGTTCCTTATTGGAGCACCTCTCACAATGGGTCAACTCTATTTTGCAACCACTGGTAGTCACATTACCCGCATATATTAAAGACACCAAACATTTCATCAATGTTATACAGAATGTGGATTGGGATGAATGCAATGTATAGGTCACAATGGACGCTGTGGCATTGTATTCATCCATACCCCATGACAAGGGTGTGCAGGTGATAGCATTTTTCTAAGTCCGTGTACTGATTTTTCACAAGAGTTTCAAGCCTATATTATCAGAATTGTCCTATTTTTACTCACGCACAACTTTTTCAAATTTGAGGGGGTTTTCTATCTCCAAAGGTGTGGCAAAGCCATTGGAGCTAAGTTCGCCCCTTCATACGCCAACTTGTATCTTGGTTGGTGGGAGCTATGCCGCACCTTTGGAGATGAAAACCCCTTAAGGGATAACATTAATCTGTACAGAAGATTTATTGACAATCTCCTGTTTATTTGAACAGGGGATCAAGGTGAGATATTGAATTTCATCGAATATATCAATGAGAATGACATGGGCTTGCAATTTACACTTAAAACAAATTCCAAGAAAATTAACTTTCTGGATTTAACCCTCACAAATGAGAAGGGTGAGAAAGTTAAGACTGGTGTTTATCGAAAGCCCATAACAGGTAACACCTTACTTCATTGGCTCAGTAGCCATCCCAAGCAAATAAGATTTGCTATAGCCAAAGGACAGTTCACCAGAATGAGGAGGAACTGTTCCAATGATGAGGAATTTGAAAGAGAAGCAAGTGAACTAAGTGTTAGACTCAAGGATAGGAAATATCCAAGCTATGACATAAAAAAGAGCCAATAAAGCAGTGGACTATATTCCAAGAGAGAAACTACTAGCTGACAATGAAGGAGTACGAGGTACCAATAGCTTCAAAGGGATACACTTTGTCACTGAGTTTAGTACCCAGTACCAACAGGTATGCAAAATCATAAAGAAACACTTCCCTCTTTTGGCAGCGGATGACCAGCTGGTTAACATTGTAGATAGGGGCATCAGGTGCTCCTATAAAAAGAGTAGGACTATGGGTAGTATTTTAGCACCTATACAATTAAAAAGCACACCCAATAATCCCAGTTCATGGCTGACACACGGCATGTATAGATGTGGTAGCAGTCATTGTAGACCATGTGAATATGTCCATATTACCAAGAATTTTCTTTCCATCTCTAATGGTAAACGTTTTGATATTCAGTCTTGTCTGAAATGCAGCACGAATTATGTGATCTACCTGATAACTTGTTCTTAATGCAAATTGCAATATGTTGGCCTGACCTCCAGGGACATGAGATCCAGAATTAGGGAACACCTATCGACCATTAATATTGGCAAAGCCTCCACCCTTTTGGTACAGCAGTTTGCTGGAAAACACAATGGCAATTTAAACACGTTTAGTTGGTATGCCTTAAAGAAAGTTGTGTTGTGAACAAGGGGTGGTGACTTTGATCATATCCTAGCCTAGAGTGAAATCTTTTGGATCTTCCAGTTAGATACCAGGGTACCCAAGGGACTGAACTCACGTTACAATATGATAAATTATTGGGAGTGACAATGTGAGTTGGACGGTATCTGGGGCCCTGGTATCTTGGGAATTGTTCATATATGTCTGGTTGATACTCCATAACATACTGTCCTTCTCCACAATGTCTATTTCACAAAGTGTAACATGAATTTGGGACTTTTGCACCCTGTAACATTGTTGAGATTTTAATGTATGGATAACATATATATATATATATATATATATATATATATTACACATACTACAAGCTTTGTATTAGATATGAACTATTAGTGTTCTAAAAATGCATTACACAGCAATAACAGTAAATGGTTCCCCTTGATATGTAGTAGATCTAACATATGAAATGTATTAATTGATATCTTCAAAGAAAGCAGTAAAATAATATTTATAAGCAGGTTGAAGCTCCCCGCTATTGATTCTGTACCCTTTGTATGAATTAAAGGAAATGTTTATGGAGATGTTTATGTAGCAAAATGTGTTACCCTATAATTCCATGGCTAGCAATTGACAGTGAAATAGTTAAAGAGAAATAGTTAAAGACTCAGCAGGCGTTATCTAAATGAATTATGTTCTTAACCACAGCCAATCAAATTTTTCTTCCTGTTTTAAATGTAAACACAAGGCACAGCACTATAGGCTATGACTACGGCTATAAAGCTGAAATACGTAAGCCACAGTGCTGCGCCTGCTTTGTGAATTGTTTGGGAGCTTCCCTTACCTGTTTTAAAGATTTGACAATAAAGTTTGTTTTTACTTTATCCTGAGGAGTGGATCATCCTTTTTGTCCTTTTGTAATTATCAACAATCAACATAATTTTGAACAAGTTGTCAAATAATTAAATACATACAGTATATACAGTATCCCACAAAAGTGAGTACACCTCTTACATTTTTGTAAATATTTTATTATATCTTTTCATGTGACAGCACTGAAGAAATGACACTTTGCTACTATGTAAAGTAGTGAGAGTACAGCCTGTATAACAGTGTAAATATGCTGTCCCCTCAAAATAACTCAACACACAGCCATTAATCAGAAATAAAAAACCATTAATGTCTAAACTGTTGGCAACAAAAGTGAGTACACCCCTAAGTGGAAATGTCCAAATTGGGCCCAATTAGCCATTTTCCCTCCCCGGTGTTATTTGAGTATTACAAAGTCTCAGGTATGAATGGGGAGCAGGTGTGTTAAATTTGGTGTTATCGCTCTCACACACTCTCATAGTGGTCACTGGAAGTTCAACATGGCACCTTATGGCAAAGAACTCTCTGATTATCTGAGAAAATGAATTGTTGCTCTAAAGATGGCATCTAGGCTATAAGAAGATTGCCAAGACTCTGAAACTGAGCTGCACCATGGTGGGCAAGACCATACAGTGGTTTCACAGGACAGATTCCATTTAGAGCAGGCCTCACCATGGTTGACTAAACAAGTTGAGTGCACATGCTCAACGTCATATCCAGAGGTTGTCTTTGGGAAATAGACGTATGAGTGCTGACAGCATTGCTGCAGAGGTTGAAGGGGTGGGGGTCAGCCTGTCAGTGCTAAGGCCATATGCCGCACAAAATTGGTCGGCATGGCGGTTGTCCCAGACGGGAGCCTCTCCTAAAGATGATGCACAAGAAAGCCCTCAAACTGTTTGCTGAAGACAAGCAGACTAAGGATATGGATTACTGGAACCATGTCCTGTGGTCCAATGAGACCAAGATAAACTTATTTGGTTCAGATTGTGTCAAGCCTGTGTAACGGCAACCAGGTGAGAAGTAGAAAGACAAGTGTGTCTTGCCTTCAGTCAAGCATGATGGTGTGACTGTCATGGTCTGGGCCTGCATGAGTGCTGCCGGCACTGGGGAGCTACAGTTCATTGATGGAACCATGAATGCCAACATGTACTGTGACATGCTGAAGCAGAGCATGATCCCCCCCTTCAGAGACTGGGCCGCAGGACAATATTCCAACATGATAACAACCACAAACACACCTCCAAGACGACCACTGCCTTGCTAAAGCAGCTGATGGTAAAGGTGATGGACTGGCCAAGCATGTCTCCAGACCTAAACCCTATTGAGCATCTGTGGGGCACCCTCAAGCAGAAGGTGGAGGAGCGCAAGGTCTCTAATATCCACCAGCTTTGTGATGTCATCATTGAGGAGTGGAAGAGCACTCCAGTGGCAACCTGTGAAACTCTGTTGAACTCCATCCAGGGCCGGATTTACATCTCAGGTGCCTGTAGGCACAAAAACCTGAAGCTCCGCCAACACCCCCCCCCCAAAAAAAAAAAACAGTGAAAAAAACAGAGGATAATTTTTTTTATTATTATTTAGGACAACTACAAATAAATATTAGATGTAAAACATTAAAACTTAAGGTAATTACATGTTTCCTTTTATGGAGATACACAAATACATACACCAGTTGCAATATTTGTTGCAATGAAAGCTACACCAAAAATCAATATTCACTTAACTCAAATGGCTATACAATTAAAACTGACGTTATAAAAAATGGATGGAACATACACCTATGAAATGTATTGCAGATATCTCTGGTAATTTCTTTTGTGTATTTATTGACAGAGGATCCACAGGAATTTTTCAGCCTCTTGGGGTTAAATTTTGTACTCCTCAGTCACCCCCCTTTATGGCCCCTTGGACAAATAATTCTGCATCATATAGATCAATTTGCAAATAAAACACACTGACTTACTTACAGTTAAGTTTACTGTTACTCACTCCTATGAGATTTTCCAGCCACAGTGTATGCAAACACAACGGCTTGTCTGACCCCTCAAACACAGCCTCACTAATTGTGTTTTATTCCTTGTATGTGTCACTGGGAGTCAATGATATTCCTTGTTTAGAACTATATTACAATTCAAAGACAAAATATGCAGCAAAGTGCAAAATTCATAGCTGGATCTGTTCATCTATTTTTTTAACTCTAATATATTTGTATATGTGTTAGAGTAGGAATTTGATTAAAGTGTGTGTGTACATATATATATACATATTTAAGTTCAAAATAGGGTGCACTCCATTAAACACCGTCCAGGTGCTGCATACACAATACATATCGTTTCCAGTTCTCACTCCTTATGAGTAAAAGAAATGCTGCACTCACCGGTCTTGTAGCAAAAAGTTTCTTTAACCCCTTAGTGACCAGAGCACTTTTCCATTTTCTGTCCGTTTGGGACCAAGGCTATTTTTACATTTTTGCGGTGTTTGTGTTTAGCTGTAATTTTCCTCTTGCTCATTTACTGTACCCACACATATTATATACCGTTTTTCTCGCCATTAAATGGACTTTCCAAAGATACCATTATTTTCATCATATCTTATAATTTATTATAAAAAAAATTATAAAATATGAGAAAAAAGTGGAAAAAACACACTTTTTCTAACTTTGACCCCCAAAATCTGTTACACATCTACAACCACCAAAAAACACCCATGCTAAATATTTTCTAAATTTTGTCCTGAGTTTAGAAATACCCAATATTTACATGTTTACAATTGTCCCCGCCATCTTAAGTACTGGCAGAAACTCTGCCAGTACTAAAATAAAAGCTATATTTGGGCTTTTTTGTTTTTTAAAAGAAAAGGCATATTTACATATGCTGCTCTGTAGGACCCCCCTTTAGCCCCCAACCTGACTGATCCCCCACCAAACAGCTCTCTAACTCTCCCCCTCTGTCTTAATGGCCGCCATCTTGGGTACTGGCAGCTGTCTGCCAGTACCCAGTTAAGAATAAAATTGCTTATATTTTTTCATTTTTTCCCCTTTTCTGTAGTGTAGCTCCCTGCCCCACCAAAGACCAACCCCCCACCCCCTCCTAGATACATTCGATTTATATATTTTTTAAATTCAAATACCCCTTTCTCAAACTTTTCAAACTTTGATTTTCTGTAGTGTAGTAGTGTAGCGTTCCCACCCGCTCCTGTCCCGTGCACGCGCCCGCCCGCCGCCCCCCCCCATGCACGCGCGCGCGCCCGTGCGCGCCCCCATCGGCCCTGCCCCCGATCCCGCCCCCCTCTACATTACCCGGCCCATCGATGGCCGCCCACCCGCCTCCCAAGTCGGCTCCCACCCACCAACGATACCGGCCATCGATGTCCGGTGCAGAGAGGGCCACGGAGTGGCTCTCTCTGCATCGGATGGCCATCTAGAGTTATTGCAGGATGCCTCCATATCGAGGCATCACTGCAATAACCGGAAAGCAGCTGGAGCAGGAACGCTTCCAGCTGCTTTCCACACCGAGGACGTGCAGGGTACGTTCTCAGGCGTTAACTGCCTATTTTTTGAGGACGTACCATGCACGTCCTCGGTCGTTAAGGGGTTAATGTGTACAAATGTCAAAGTCCATTTGTACACATTAAAGAAACTTTTTGCTACAAGACTGGTGAGTGCAGCATTTATTTTACTCATAAGGAGTGAGAACTGGAAACGATATATATATATATACATATATATATATATCTATCTATATACACACGATCATCTATATATATATATATATATATATATATATATATATATATATATATATATAATATTAAGAAGAAAACGAGGAACTCCAAAACTCTTGCCAATGTTGGTTTATTTGAGCAAGCAAGTGAAAGACACACTCACAGTGTGCAAGGATTAGATCTGACGCGTTTCCCGCATGCTCACATGCGCTTCATCAGAGATCTAATATATATATATATGATATATATGTATATATATATATATATATATATATATATATATATATATATATATATATATATATATATATATATATATATGTGTGTGTGTGTGTGTGTGTGTTATTGTGTATATATTATTCACTTCCTTCATTACATTTTTCCTGTAATACATTTATCATTAAAACAAATATTTAACTTGTATTTTTAAATGTATCTGAATTTAAAAAATCTAAAGAAAAACCTATTTAAAGGGACATAAAATGTGACAGTTTGCTAGGACATTTTATTATTGCACTAGTGCTTGCACAGAAGTGTGTTAGCCTCTTGCAAAAGAGTTAAACACATAGTCAATGTCAGTTCTGAGACAGCAATACACATCTGTGCAGACCCAGATGGGCTCATAGGATACCGAGGAAAACATTGGGCAACTATCAACCTAAAGGGTCCTGCAAGAAAGAATCTTTGCCTTCTTTTGGGGACTTCAGCCTCCTTTTGGGAATCCTAATCTTCCATCAAATTGGGTGGACTTCTATCAGATGACATAGAGGAGGAATTCATTACATGCAGCAGCTTTCCCATATACAGTGTTATCTCCCTGAGATAATCTCCTTTTTGGGCCCTACACTTACCTCATAGGATTGAGGGTGTGTCCTGTAAGTAGTTAAAACAAACATTTGCTTTGGATATATACCTCTTTGATTATCACAAAGCAACATACAGACTTGCTACAACAGATTTAAGGATTATACAGCTTTATTTATTCAGGACTTTCAGACTACAGGGAGTGCAGAATTATTAGGCAAGTTGTATTTTTGAGGATTAATTTTATTATTGAACAACAACCATGTTCTCAATGAACCCAAAAAAAATCATTAATATCAAAGCTGAATAGTTTTGGAAGTAGTTTTTAGTTTGTTTTTAGTTATAGCTATTTTAGGGGGATATCTGTGTGTGCAGGTGACTATTACTGTGCATAATTATTAGGCAACTTAACAAAAAACAAATATATACCCATTTCAATTATTTATTTTTACCAGTGAAACCAATATAACATCTCAACATTCACAAATATACATTTCTGACATTCAAAAACAAAACAAAAACAAATCAGTGACCAATATAGCCACCTTTCTTTGCAAGGACACTCAAAAGCCTGCCATCCATGGATTATGTCAGTGTTTTGATCTGTTCACCATCAACATTGCGTGCAGCAGCAACCACAGCCTCCCAGACACTGTTCAGAGAGGTGTACTGTTTTCCCTCCTTGTAAATCTCACATTTGATGATGGACCACAGGTTCTCAATGGGGTTCAGATCAGGTGAACAAGGAGGCCATGTCATTAGATTTTCTTCTTTTATACCCTTTCTTGCCAGCCACGCTGTGGAGTACTTGGATGCGTGTGATGGAGCATTGTCCTGCATGAAAATCATGTTTTTCTTGAAGGATGCAGACTTCTTCCTGTACCACTGCTTGAAGAAGGTGTCTTCCAGAAACTGGCAGCAGGACTGGGAGTTGAGCTTGACTCCATCCTCAACCCGAAAAGGCCCCACAAGCTCATCTTTGATGATACCAGCCCAAACCAGTACTCCACCTCCACCTTGCTGGCGTCTGAGTCGGACTGGAGCTCTCTGCCCTTTACCAATCCAGCCACAGGCCCATCCATCTGGCCCATCAAGACTCACTCTCATTTCATCAGTCCATAAAACCTTAGAAAAATCAGTCTTGAGATATTTCTTGGCCCAGTCTTGACATTTCAGCTTGTGTGTCTTGTTCAGTGGTTGTCGTCTTTCAGCCTTTCTTACCTTGGGCATGTCTCTGAGTATTGCACACCTTGTGCTTTTGGGCACTCCAGTGATGTTGCAGCTCTGAAATATGGCCAAACTGGTGGCAAGTGGCATCTTGGCAGCTGCACGCTTGACTTTTCTCAGTTCATGGGCAGTTATTTTGCGCCTTGGTTTTTCCACACGCTTCTTGCGACCCTGTTGACTATTTTGAATGAAACGCTTGATTGTTCGATGATCACGCTTCAGAAGCTTTGCAATTTTAAGAGTGCTGCATCCCTCTGCAAGATATCTCACTATTTTTGACTTTTCTGAGCCTGTCAAGTCCTTCTTTTGACCCATTTTGCCAAAGGAAAGGAAGTTGCCTAATAATTATGCACACCTGATATAGGGTGTTGATGTCATTAGACTATACCCCTTCTCATTACAGAGATGCACATCACCTAATATGCTTAATTGGTAGTAGGCTTTCGAGCCTATACAGCTTGGAGTAAGACAACATGCAGAAAGAGGATGATGTGGTCAAAATACTAATTTGCCTAATAATTCTGCACTCCCTGTATATACCTCAGAAGTTATTTGTATCATTGCAATTTTTATTTTGTGTCACCAATCCTTTACCTAACTCCTACTTAATTTGGTGAAAACCACTTGCAATTGTGTTGTATATATTGTTAAGAGTATTTATCTCTCAAACCATTTATTTATATGGTATTCATTTGTAATATCATTTCTTGAGTGGGCACATTAACAGGCGCAGTATTCCTTCTAGTACCTCTTCTCACAATTATATATATATATATATATATATATATACACACACACACACAAATATGCCATGTGAGTGGTTTACACACATACACATTTTTATTTTGCTAGTTAACCTTTAGTAATCAAGCTCTTCATTTATAACAATAGCCTTACAGTCTACAAACATCATTGTCAAAGTGCCCTAAAGGATGTAAATCACAATCGGCAAATTGTAATAAAGAGCAGAGCAGCTAGTCCCACATAACCTCCTCACCTCCAATGCCTTTATAGAACAAAACATACACCCTGAAACAGAATTTAACCCCCTGGCTATCAAAATGCACTACAGCACATAACAAGTGAATACACTGCAATCCTCTCTGGTAGCCAAACGGTTAAGATGTGCTCTACTTGTTATGTTGTCATTCTAGGCAGCATTAGAAGCCTTGTACAGTCCTAACCTGTCCTGAAGCCTTCATTCCTTCAAGAAAAAGTGTCTGCTCCACATCAGCATGGAGCTTAGCTGTGTGAGGGAGGAAGTACAGATAATAAAAGTGAAACTAACAGTAAACATACCTTGCGAAAATGGGAGGGTTTTAGTTTTAATCTTTGCCCCTCTCTCCTTCATGGCTCCCTGGACTGCTGTAACATATTCCCAATGAAACACTTGACTTTGTAAGCAGCTGGCAGCACAATTCTTTCTAAAATTAATGCCCTCAGAATTTATTTTTTTAAATACACTGACTACAGGCAGGCGCCCCTCACTGAAATGTGCCTGTAGGCACATGCCTACTGTACCTAATGGGAAATCCGGCCCTGACTCCATCCCCAAGAGGATTAAGACAGTGCTGGAAAATAATGGTGGCCACACAAATTATTTACACTTTGGGCCCAATTTGGACATTTCCACCTAGGGGTGTACTCACTTTTGTTGCCAACAGTTTAGATATTAATGGTTGTATGTTGAGTTATTTTGAGGGGAATCCAAATTTACACTGTTATACAGGCTGTACACTCAGTACTTTATATTGTAGCAAAGTGTCATTTCTTCAGTGTTGTCACATTAAAAGATATAATAAAATATTTACAAAAATGTGAGGGGTGTACTCACGTTTGTGGGATACTGTAAATCCATACATGAGATAACAAAATTATTTGATTAAGCTCCCTAAAAAAATTCATCGTTAGAAAAGTTAAGTGCATACATGAATCTGTGAGTGTGGAGCTAAATCATTTTGGACAAGATGTCAAATAATTAGGTACATATATAAATCAATACATGAGATAACAAAATTATTTGATTCAACTCCCTAATAAATTAATTGTGAGAAATGTTAAGTGCATACATAAATCTGTGAGTGTGGAGCTAAATCAATTTGTACTCCTATGTGTAGGTGTAATGTATACCCGATGTGTGTACAACCTGTGTGTGAATAACTTGACTTTGGATTATTACCCATGGGATTCCAGTCACCTATTATGTATCCGCTATAGTTGTAGCACTCTAAACATCATGCTTGTTTATGTGATTAAACCGGAGGTAGAGTTAGACATACTGTGGCAGTTAATATGTGATATAAGCTTAGCCATCATGTGTATATGGGTTTGAACTTAGTGTGATCCCAATGTCAAATTCAGTAAGCAAAGTGATGATAATGTTCAGAGAAGATAACCAGTGTCTTTATGCACTAAGTCTCAGTGTACTCATCTCTGCCCCTATTGTAAGCATAGTACATGATTAACCTTATGCCTGGTACCCTTAAGTACCCAGTGTGAGACCTCTACAGTAGCTCATCGGTCATACACCTATAAGAGGCAATCAAGGTGTCCCTCCCACTCGTAATCTCTGATGTGGCATATATCCCAATATAGACATTCCAGCTTAATAGTCATGATTTCATAGATCCTTCTGCCAGGTATTTAAGAGTTACCTATGTCCTTGACCTCACTTTAATGTTATCTCATTTATGGATTAATGTATGTATTTAATTATTTGATAACTTGTTCAAAATTATTTAACTCCACACCCACAGATTTATGTATGCACTTAACTTTTCTAACGATTAATTTATTAGGGAGCTGAATCAAATAATTTTATCTCACGTATGAATTTATGTATGGATTTAATTATTTGACAATTTGTTCAAAATGATGTTGATTGTTGATAATTATCACCATGACTATGGGGTCACATTTTCACACAATTTTCAAACTTAGGGGGAGAGGCTAAAGGGTATTTAAGATCACTTTCATAAATTGGCCCCTTGGAGTTCAATGGAGCATTTTTTTTCCACTGAGAAGTAATCCCTGGGATCACATATGCACATTTGGAGTTGGCACTTAATTTCCTATTGGCTTTTTTTGGACATATCCTTTTTGCACTAACTCATTGTTTTTGTTTGATTTTTTATATGCAAAGGGGCTTACTTTACATACAGCAGATTAACATCATCACATGCTATGCAAATATTGCTCACCCTCTCGATCCAAATACTGTGTTCCTTGATGTTTTGGTGGTGGGGTTTTCAAAATAAATTGTACGACCTCCAAAGCTCACTACACAGAGCTTTCCCTTCCGCTGCACGGTCAACACAATCCAATCTGCGACAGACCGTTCTCAGCATATGATGACGAGAGAATCACATGGTATAGCGATATACCAATGAGAGGTCAGCCGGCTCCCTGGTTCATCAAATAGACAGATCACTGCTTTATTCAAAACAGCAATCAACGAGAAAATGATCTGTCTATAAAAACAACTTTTATTCATCCATCAAAAGCAAGTAGTAATCCACAAAGATAATGCAAGATACAAAGTTGATGTGTACCAGAAGGGCTTATGTGTTTTGGCATAAGCTGTAGTCATATACTATGACTACAGTTTATGCAGAAACGCATAAGCCCTTCTGGTACACAGCACTGCTATACTTTGAACTCTCTATGTGGATAACTACATGCTTTAAATGGATGAATAAAAGTTGTTTTTATGGACAGATCAGTTTCTCATTGATTGCTCTCAATAATATAAGGTTTCAACAGGCTGCAAAAAGCTTTAACATAGAAATACGTACATGTACATGTCTAAATTTGTATATGTATGTGTGTGTATATATATATATATATATATACAGGTGGCCCTCGTTTTACAACAGTTCAATTTACACCGTTTCAGAATAACAACCTTTTTTTTTCCAGTCATGTGACTGCTATTGAAAAGCATTGAGAAGCAGTGCATTTATTAAAATAGCCAGTAGGTGGAGCTGTCCGCTTGTGTTGCAGCAAAGCCAAGCAAGCTGAAATTAATCAGTTTAACCAGACCTGAGCTATCGAGCAGATTTCAAAAGAACAAGATCTTCCTGTCTATAAATCAGTCCAGATTGGAATGCATAGAAAGAACTGTTTGCAGAAAAATGCAAGTGAAGTCTGTGTTGTGTGATTATTTTATTAGGTTTATAATGCTGTTTAGCAAATGTTTTTGTTCATTTAACTTAGTTTAATTATATATTCTGTGTTGTGTGATTATTTTATTAGGTTTATAATGCTGTTAAGCATGTAAAGTCTTCATTTCAAAGCTTATGACAATTTTGAGAGGGGCCTGGAACCTATCTCCCTCACTTCCCATTGACTTACATTATAAACTGGGTTTCAATTTACAACGGTTTCGATTTACAACCATTCCTTCTGGAACCTAACCCCGGCGTAAACTGAGGGCTACCTGTATATATATATATATATATATACAACTTCAAAGATAGAGTTCAGTAAATTATTTTTGAACCAAAGAAGGACAAGGCTGCACAGGATACACTTAAACAACACTGTATATGTAGCAATGATACGCACACCAGGTCTGCCTTTACATATATGTTTTATTAAAATATATTACCATATTGTTGGAACAGATGTTAGTACCGCACAGTTATAACCAATTCAAACACAAAAAACACCTATACATGCTAGCATGTGGTTGAGCCGGCTAAAAAACAGTCCATGAAAGAAACCGAGCACTTAGTGTATACAACACGCTCTGGTATTAAAGATTACCATTACTGTCCTTAAAACCTCTCAGAGTCTGGACTCTATTCCAGTATCCAGGTGCCAGTCCGGTAAAAGATATATATCTCAGTAATGAACTGTTGTCATCAATTGTAGCCTTTGCACATATAGATGTCTACCGGTTGCAAGACTTATGGCTGCATGGCTTACCTTCACTTGACTGATACGTAGCACGGGTGCCTACCAGGCACAATTTACCTCTGCAATCTCATATACTGTGATGCACCAAGGCCAATGCAAGACTTCACTTGACAACTCTGGTAGTGTTGAAAAAACTTGTCAGCAGTTACAAACAAAGCTGCTCCACCATAGTAGCGTTACCACGCTGTGTGGTTTGATCCAATCTTTAAAAGGGAACTTACGCTATTAGGGTACATATCTCTGGTGATAGAAACAACTCATAATTCAATAAGCCATTATGGTCTCAATTCTGTAGTGCATTAATTTTTATGAGTTGTTTCTACTACCAGAGATATGTACCCTAATAGCGTAAGTTCCCTTTAAGACCAAGTAACAAAGGGAAAAGATATAACGTAACAAAACAAGTATTTAAAGACCAGTGGCACTGGTAATATGACACATCTGATGAAGCCCTAGGTCCAGCCCATTCAGGGGGGAGGGGCGAAATGCGTAACGATTGGATCAAACCACACAGCGTGGTAACACTACTATGGTGGAGCAGCTCTGTTTGTAACAGCTGACAAGTTTTTTCAACACTACCGAAGTTGTCAAGCGAAGTCCTGCATTGGCCTTGATGCATTACAGTATATGAGATTGCAGAGGTAATTTGTGCCTGGTAGGCACCCGTGCTACGTATCAGTCAAGTGAAGGTAAGCCATGCAGCCATAAGTCTTGCAACCGGTAGACATCTATATGTGCAAAGGCTACAATTGCTGACAACAGTTCATTACTGATATATATATCTTTTACCGGACTGGCACCTGGATACCAGAATAGAGTCCAGACTCTGAGATGTTTTAAGGACAGTAATGGTTATCTGTAATACCAGAGCGTGTTGTATACACTAAGTGCTTGGTTTCTTTCATGGACTGTTGAACCACATGCTAGCATTTATAGGTTTTTTTTGTGTTTGAATTGGTTATAACTGTGCGGTACTATCATCTGTTCCAACAATATGGTAATATATTTTATTAAAACAAATATGTAAAGGCAGACCTGGTGTGCGTATCATTGCTTCATATACAGTGTTTTTTAAGTGTATTCTGTGCAGCCTTGTCCTTCGTTGTTTCAAAAATAATTTACTAAACTCTATCTTCGAAGTTGTATATATAAATTTCTGGGACTGCTTGCACGGATTCGGAATAATAACACTTATTATATTTCTGAGTGCCCCCTCCTTTTGTATATTATATATACAAAGCACTCTGCAAACTGTGTCAACACGTTTGTGAAAGCAGCACAGCAAATCACAATAATAAATCTTATAACATTAAAGGGGAATATTCATGTATATCTGCAAATGTGGTATACATGATACATTGCACTGCATGTGAAATGGGATGCTATATTGGAGAAACAAGCCAAAAACTGCACCTTCAAATGAACTTACACAGACACTCAATCAAAAACCACTGTGAAACAAAATACTGTACCCCTGTTGGTCACCATTTCACCCAACCTGACCACTCCATCCAAAACCTCAAAATCAAAATTCTCCTATATCTCCTAAACTCCTATATCCAGCAAAAATTGTAGTTGAGGAAGCAGAGGGCAATGTAAATATAACTAATGAGATAGAGGTCAGAGAGTATTGCAAAAAAATAAGGGCACTCTAGTCTGCTATCGGGAGAATATATCTTTGATTTTATAAGTATTAATGCTTTACTGATCTGAATGCAAAATTACATGATATATGGCGTATCCAACACCCGGATAGCAAATTATATACATGCGAGTCTAGGGTATATAGATCCTTCTCAAGGATTGATTTTTTTCTAGTCTCGGACTCCCTCCTAAGAGATGATACCAAGTCAGATATACATGACATAGTACTCTCAGATCACTCTCCTCTATCATTAGAAATAGGTGTCCAGATAGGTCAAAAAGTGATGAACATTTTTTATTTTCCAAAACATATGATAAATAATGTCTCGTTTCATAATTGGCTTAAAAATAAATGGAGAGAATATAGTATTAATAATAAAAAACTATGTAGATAGACTGGAGGTCTTTTGGGAGGCTGCAAAAGCATTCCTTAGGGGGGAGATAAAAGCTTACATGATACTGACTAAAAAGAAATTTAAGGCACGAGAATTGCAGTTGGCCAATGCAGTGACTAAGGCATACCAAAAATATATAAATACCCCACTCAGAAAATACTGGAATAAGTATAAGGTAGCAAGACAAAATAGAGATCTGTTTCTCTCTACTAAAGTAAATAATGAGGAGATTAGAATGAATGCACGCTACGCTGGGCATTATGGGAGGTCAGCCAAATACCTTGCGCGACTAGACAGGGCAAGAAAAAAGAATAACATAATTGAAAAAATCAGTATGGGAGATCAATGCTACACACAACCTAGCGATATTCAAAAGTTTTTCATAGACTATTATAAAAATATATATTCTGCCAAAGCAATAGACCCCCATAGTAATACACTTTTTTGGGAGAATATTTCTTGTCCTAGGGTTACATCAGAACAGGTTGCCTTAATTAATGAGCCTATCTCCATCTCTGAAGTTTTAAAAGCCATAGAGGAAGCTAAACTAGGAAAGGCCCCCGGGCCAGACCAATTACCTGCGGAACTCTATCGAATACTTAAATCAGAAATTGCTCCTATGTTAACATGTTTGTTTAATGAATACTATATGGACGGAAGAACAATGTCACGGTTCTTCTCAGCGTCAATCATCACTCTTATTCCCAAAAAAGATAAGAATCCATCAGATCCAGGGTCATACAGACCGATCTCTTTATTAAATACAGACTATAAATTGCTTACCTCTATAATTGCTAATAGTTTAAGAACACCCCTACAAGAAATTATACACCCAGATCAAGCAGGTTTTATGATAAATAGATCTTCTACGAAGAATATTCGGAAAACCTACATGATCCTGGAACATTTTTGGAATGGGTTCTCGCGAGATAAAATTGTACCAATTTTTTTTTCTTGTACCTAATAATTATGATGATGGCTGATGCAGAGAAGGCCTTTGACTCCATAATATGGGAGCATTTATTTAATGCTCTGACTAGCTTTGGCTTCTGTGGCAAGTTGATGAATTTTATCAGACTTTTATATAATTATCCGATATCAGCAATTATGATTAACAATAGCCAAACTCCCTTTTTTAAGTTAGAAAGAGGGACACGTCAGGGATGCCCCCTCTCCCCTCTCCTTTTCAACATAGCCGTGGAGCCTGAAAGGAACAGAATTTGTGAATCAAAAATGTGTGTTATCACTATATGCCGATGACTTATTACTATATTTTGAAAATACTAGTGTAAATATACCTATAGCTTTGAAGTCACTGCATTTATTCAGGGCTATTTCAGGGTATAAGATCAACACCTCAAAAACTGAGATTTTATGTATTTATAAAAATAAAGATAGTTTGAAGCTGCATAATTTGAAGGAGGTAGAGAGCTTTAGATATTTAGGAATTATTTTACATAGAGACCTGTATATGTGGTATAAGTTGAATTATACACCTTGTTTTTCTAAGATATTCGCGAAATTGTGTCAATGGTCTTTTTTCCCGATTTCCCTTTCTGCCAAAGTAATGATGATTAAAACTATTGTTTTTCCTCAAATAACTTATATAATGAATAATCTTCCACTATATATTAAAGATCAAGATGTTAGATCTTTTTATCAGGCATGTGCCAAATTTCTCTGGACCAATTCCAGACACATGCTCTCAATAATCAAATTATCAGTTTTGAAAGATTCTGGGGGCTTAGCATTTCCCGATATAAAGGCCTATAATGTTGCTATTCTTGCTAGACATGGAGTTGATTGGTTGTTATCAGCTAATTACCTGACAAATTTAACAATAGAAGAGAATCTTATACAACCTCTCTCCCTTAAAGCAATATTACACTATCCATACTTACAACTAGTGGATAGTATCAAGAAAATATATAGTATATTTAATGTGGTCAGGGCTTGGCAACAACTATGTGCGCATCTTCAGATTAACTTTTGGATATCCTCTTTCTTTCCCATTAGAGGAAATCCTGATTTTATACCTGGTCGACAGTACGTGATCTTTAAACGCTGGACAGAAAAAGGTCTAACTAATTTAATACAGCTAGTTGATGAAAGATCTCATATAAGAACATTTGATGAGATAGTTGCTAGATATAACATATCAAATAAAGACTTTTATGCATATTTGCAAGTCCGGCATTTTATTAATAAAAAACTAAAGTTTGGCAGTTCGTCAGAGAATTTTGAGAAAATTGGGGACTTTATAAACATATATAGGCAGGGGAATCGATCAATCTCCCTATTGTATAAGATACTCTTGGCCAAGCAGGGCCAATTAAATATAGAGCAACTGTCAGCATATTGGTCAAAATATTTTGAAGAGAGTAACTTTGATAATATCAAGAAAGGTCTTCTGTGGATAACCACGGCCCCTCTACGCTCCACATGGAAAGAATCACATTTAAAGCTCCTTAATAATACCTATATCTCACCAAAGAGACTTGCTAAATGGAATATAGGCCATTTAGGTTGTTGATATAAATGCTCTAGCCCTGGGGCTGACTTGCTTCACTGTTTTTGGTTCTGCCCTAAAACACGACAATTCTGGCAGAAAGTTAACTACTGGTTAAATAAGCCTGTATTAAATTTTCCTTCTTTTACGCCAAACAGAATCTTTCTGCTCTATACAGAGGATCGAAATCGTGGTATTTTTAACACTATAATTTTACTGGTTCGTAATTTGATTCTGAGAAATTGGAAGAGTAAAAAGGCCCCTTCATTCCGGGCATTTATTGAAGCACTAAAATCACAAATTATTTTTGAACAAAATAATATAATAAATGTACAGAACAGACAAATCCAAAACTTTTTCAATAACTGGTTGGGGATCATTCAATCATTCTCTATCTCTACACAATACACACTGACTAAAAAGATTCATAAATCGGATTATTTTGAGGGTCTTATATTAAGAGGACTTTTTCCAAGCTCTGGGTATTAAAGCTGGTACTGGAGATTTTGAGTATAGACCAATATAGAGGGGGTGAGGGGGAGAGGAGAGAGAGGCTAGGGGTTGGTTCTTCTTCTCTTTTTTTTTTTTTTCTTTTTTTCCTTTTCTTTCTCGTCCTAATCTCCTGGTACTTAAATATATACACTTAAGTGTGCTATGATCCTATGTTTACTTTCTAAATTATTTTCTGTAAAGTTTGTTGCATTGAAAAGAAGGGAAGAGGGAAAGGGGAATAGGATAGAAAAAAGAGAAAAATTCCAGTAGTATATGCCTAGAATCAAGAGTACCACTTTGGGGTAAAATTTAATGTTGTATAAAGTCCAGAATGTTATAATTATATCTATTGACTCTAGATTGTTTTTTTTTTATGTTATGCTGTATGTAGCCCTGCGTGGCGCAATAACTATAATGTGATTTATTTTTTGTTTTTTATGGTATATACCGCTGGTTATAAATAAAAATATAAAAAAACAAAACAAAATCAAAATTATCAGAGGCAACTTCAAAAACACCATGAAAGAAAAACCTTTGAAATGAAAATGATAATGCACTTCAACTTGTTTAATTCTGGACTAAATGTGGACTCTGGATTCTTAACACATTATCAATTTTTTTGTAAAGTACTTTCATTTAGTCAATTACATTGTATATTCCACATTCTTTATACATAGGTACACAGGTAAGCCTATGTCCACACTTTTGTCTTTTTTTTACCTTTGTATTCCCCCTGTATATACAATTTCACATATTTATAGATATTGATTCAATGTTGATATATAACTTTATGTCAGTATATGCTCTATGTAAAGCTATATATTTCCCCTGTCTGTTCTCCTACACTGGACACTGTCTGCCTGTTACCTAAGCCCCCCTCATGATTTTTACGACACCTCCTCCTCTCCCTGCACTGTCTTCTTAGCTATTCTGTGTTTTAAGATACAATCTGTAAATTCCATTGAATTGGTCAGTATTGCTTCAGACTTGATAAAGGAAGGAACTCTTCTGAAAGTTGTCAACTTATAAATGTAGAGTTAGTCCAATAAAAAAAGTATCATTGCTCAATGCAATACTCTTGTTATTTTGATATATATATATATATATATATATATATATATATATATATATATATATATATATATATATATATAGCAAAACAGGAAACAGCACTCTCTGGACTTAAGTAAAAAACAAGTAGTTTATTCAGTAACGTTTCGGGGAATGCTCCCCTTAATCAGACCAACAACATACAAGTGAGACAAACATTTAAGCATACACAAACCCCTCCCCCTAGTGCAAAAAACCGCCTAAAATGGTTGCCATAGCAACCAAGCAACCAGTTCAAAGTAAATAAATTTACCAATGCAACAATGACATCAAAGAAACCAGATCATTATGGTTAATTAGCATCAGGTCAATTAGCAAATCAACACATCATCCTACCACATAATACACCTGCTGTAAATTAGTACTTCTAATACCCCAGTGGCAGTGTGTCCTTTTAAAGAGACATATCCCAATATTATTAGCTAAGTACAGGAACACAAGAATGTGTAGAAAAAAGGGGTTGAAAAAACGTTTAGTTAAACCTCGGCACCTCAACATATTGAAATGCAATTCACGTAATGCACTTATAGTAAATGCCTAACTCATAATACCCGTACTAAATAGTCAAGGGTCATGTGTACCATACATGCTATAGAAGCAAATAGCAGCAAACACGTTATACAGATACCTCCAACGATGTGACCGTATTACATGCACAAAGTGTAGCACGACCTATGTAATCACCCTGTTCAGCATCGGACCAACCTCGCGCTGAATCTAGCACAGCTACTAGCGGAACAACAAGGGATATGCGCATGCGTGGAAACCCGGCACAGTCCAGCCCCCAATGCTCCAGCTAGGTACCCAATAGGATAGAAAGGACAAGCCCCCACACCGGACAAACAAAGTTAATAAAATGGCATGGTAAGAGGGCCCCAAGTTACTACTAAGGGAAGGGTCCGGGTCATGAACGTAATAAATGCAGCAGGATATGCAGTAGAAGATAGTACAACACCCCTAATACCCAGATATCAGGAGTCACCCACTTAGGTCTAGTAACCCAGCTAGTTCAGTCTGACATACACGATGAGAAGGGTATATGCGTCTGTCATTTCTAACCTGTCAGCACCGGTCTTGCGGTCAAGACACCTATTGTCCGTGCATAGGCAATTCTACAGGGTCACAAAAAGGATGTCTATAAGTGTGCGCATGCGTGTAAGCCATGCCCAGTCAATTATTACTGTGTAAGGCAAGGTCCCTGATAGGCCGTCTGGGACAAGCCCCTATCCCTGTGTGAGTGACAGTTTTGCTATGAGATAGGGGGGCAGGGGTCCAAAGTCAAAAGATATGTCGGTCACAGTATGTTTCAGGCTGATGCTGTGATTACAGGATTGCTAGAGCCCGGTGGCCCAGAATTATAAGGATCGCTGTAAAGGAAAAGAGACCCCTAAACTAATGTGAATAAATACATAGTACAGGCAGGTCCCATCCCCCTAGATACAGAAAATACTAGTGCTAACAGGGTTCCGTAGTGCAAGGTTAGTAGCACCAGCACTCAGTGATGTGTCAACACTGCGGTGTGCATCAAAAGTAACATCCACTAATATACATAACAGAAACAACCTAAATAAGGGTACACCCATTGGGCACCCCTCCTGGAGGATAAATATGGGCAGAGCCTACAGCCAATCAGCAACCAGACTTCATGAACCCACTGTGGATAAAAGAATGCAAACATAGTATCAGATACTGTACAAACTAAATTAATCCCCTTAGAAAGATACAACCAGATACATTAGAAGCGTACACAGCTTAGTTCATAAAAAACAATGCCAGTCTATCCCCATGTTCAAACCTCTGGGGTGTATAGTGTCCAGTTTGAAAATCCACTCGGCCTCCTTCTGTAAGAGACGGGTGTCCCTGTCACCTCCCCTAGGCATTGGGGGTACATGATCGATGAGTTTAAATCTCAGGTCCGCCACAGAGTGACCCTTCTCCATAAAATGTCTGGCCACCGGTTGGTCACTCTTGCCTTTCTCAATTGCCATCCGGATAGCACTCCTGTGATTAGCCATCCTTTTCTTAATGTCATCTGACGTCTTACCTATATAGAATAGGCCACAGTTGCAATTCAGCATGTACACCACAAATTTTGTGGTACACGTAAGGAAATGCTTGATCTTGTAGCTCGTGTTATTGTGTGGATGTTTGAATTGCTTGCATTGCAGCATGGCGTTACACGTTACACAACTCGGGCACTTGTAGGAGCCCCTTTTGGTGTTTGTCTTGACCTTGCTGTAGCTCTCAGTTGGATCAGTGTTCATTAAGATGTCTTTTAAGTTTCTTCCCCTCTTATATCCAATTCTGGGTGGTCCATAGTCGTGGTATGGTAATGATGGATCAGTCTGGACAATATCCCATTTCTCTTTTAAAGTAACTCCTAGTGTTCTCGTGCTAGGGGTGTATGCAGTGACAAAATTCATCCGCTTCTGTTGGTCTCTTTTTGGCATTTTCATGCTCAACTGGGCCCTTGCTTCCTTTATAGTGTTACCATTGTATCCTCTGCTGTAAAACCGTGATTCCATTTCTTTCAGTTGTACCTCACGGTTTTCCTCTGATGTGTTATTGCGGATGACTCTCAGCAGCTGTGCCTTAGGGATGGCTTTTATGAGTGATCTTGGATGGTAACTAGAAGCATGTAGCAGTGTGTTTCTGTCGGTAGACTTTTTAAATAAGGTGGTACCCAATCTGTTGTTTATCTTATAAATTCTTAGATCCAGGAAATCCACTTCATTGTAGCTGGACACTTCCTTCAATTGAACCTGTCCCCCTATTGTGTTCAGGGATTTGACCCACTCGCCAAAGGACTCAATCGTGCCTCTCCAGACCACAACGATATCATCAATGTAGCGCTTGTAAAAGCGTACTTGTTGATTGTCATATACCTTGAACACCTTTTCCTCCATATGTTCCATGAATAAGTTTGCAAAAGCAGGTGCCATATTCGAGCCCATGGCCGTTCCCATGAGCTGAAGATAAAATCTCCTTTCGAATTTAAAGTAGTTCAGCTTAAGACATAGAGATAGAAGTTCAATAATAAAGCTGGTAGGGGGACCCACATATGGGCATCTTTCAAGGCAGTTGGTAATTATCTCCATCCCCATTTCGTGCGGTATAATAGTATAGAGGCTTGTGACGTCAAGACTGGCAAGCACGTCTCCAGGTTCTATGTCAGATATGTCAGTGAGATATGCAATGAGTGTGGTCGAGTCTCTTAGGTATGAGCGCATGTTTACAACCAGTGGTTGTAGCATAGAGTCAACATATTTAGCCAGGGGTTGTAGGAGTGACCCCCGTGCTGAGACAATGGGGCGTCCAGGTGGATGTACCAATTGTTTGTGTATCTTGGGGAGTGTATAGAGAATTGGCCTGACTGGGTTGTTAGTGGTTAGCCATTCCTTGGTGGTAGGGTCTATCCAGTTCATTTGTGCTGCATGTTCAATAACTGAGTCAATCCGTGCTTTATAGGTAATCGTGGGGTCACAAGGTAAGGCTTTGTAGGTTGAGACATCCGCCAGTTGTTTATCTATTTCAGTCTTATAATCTTGATAATCTTGCAGAACAACCGCACCACCCTTGTCCGCTGGGTGGTGCGGTTGTTCTGCAGGATTATCAAGATTATAAGACTGAAATAGATAAACAACTGGCGGATGTCTCAACCTACAAAGCCTTACCTTGTGACCCCACGATTACCTATAAAGCACGGATTGACTCAGTTATTGAACATGCAGCACAAATGAACTGGATAGACCCTACCACCAAGGAATGGCTAACCACTAACAACCCAGTCAGGCCAATTCTCTATACACTCCCCAAGATACACAAACAATTGGTACATCCACCTGGACGCCCCATTGTCTCAGCACGGGGGTCACTCCTACAACCCCTGGCTAAATATGTTGACTCTATGCTACAACCACTGGTTGTAAACATGCGCTCATACCTAAGAGACTCGACCACACTCATTGCATATCTCACTGACATATCTGACATAGAACCTGGAGACGTGCTTGCCAGTCTTGACGTCACAAGCCTCTATACTATTATACCGCACGAAATGGGGATGGAGATAATTACCAACTGCCTTGAAAGATGCCCATATGTGGGTCCCCCTACCAGCTTTATTATTGAACTTCTATCTCTATGTCTTAAGCTGAACTACTTTAAATTCGAAAGGAGATTTTATCTTCAGCTCATGGGAACGGCCATGGGCTCGAATATGGCACCTGCTTTTGCAAACTTATTCATGGAACATATGGAGGAAAAGGTGTTCAAGGTATATGACAATCAACAAGTACGCTTTTACAAGCGCTACATTGATGATATCGTTGTGGTCTGGAGAGGCACGATTGAGTCCTTTGGCGAGTGGGTCAAATCCCTGAACACAATAGGGGGACAGGTTCAATTGAAGGAAGTGTCCAGCTACAATGAAGTGGATTTCCTGGATCTAAGAATTTATAAGATAAACAACAGATTGGGTACCACCTTATTTAAAAAGTCTACCGACAGAAACACACTGCTACATGCTTCTAGTTACCATCCAAGATCACTCATAAAAGCCATCCCTAAGGCACAGCTGCTGAGAGTCATCCGCAATAACACATCAGAGGAAAACCGTGAGGTACAACTGAAAGAAATGGAATCACGGTTTTACAGCAGAGGATACAATGGTAACACTATAAAGGAAGCAAGGGCCCAGTTGAGCATGAAAATGCCAAAAAGAGACCAACAGAAGCGGATGAATTTTGTCACTGCATACACCCCTAGCACGAGAACACTAGGAGTTACTTTAAAAGAGAAATGGGATATTGTCCAGACTGATCCATCATTACCATACCACGACTATGGACCACCCAGAATTGGATATAAGAGGGGAAGAAACTTAAAAGACATCTTAATGAACACTGATCCAACTGAGAGCTACAGCAAGGTCAAGACAAACACCAAAAGGGGCTCCTACAAGTGCCCGAGTTGTGTAACGTGTAACGCCATGCTGCAATGCAAGCAATTCAAACATCCACACAATAACACGAGCTACAAGATCAAGCATTTCCTTACGTGTACCACAAAATTTGTGGTGTACATGCTGAATTGCAACTGTGGCCTATTCTATATAGGTAAGACGTCAGATGACATTAAGAAAAGGATGGCTAATCACAGGAGTGCTATCCGGACGGCAATTGAGAAAGGCAAGAGTGACCAACCGGTGGCCAGACATTTTATGGAGAAGGGTCACTCTGTGGCGGACCTGAGATTTAAACTCATCGATCATGTACCCCCAATGCCTAGGGGAGGTGACAGGGACACCCGTCTCTTACAGAAGGAGGCCGAGTGGATTTTCAAACTGGACACTATACACCCCAGAGGTTTGAACATGGGGATAGACTGGCATTGTTTTTTATGAACTAAGCTGTGTACGCTTCTAATGTATCTGGTTGTATCTTTCTAAGGGGATTAATTTAGTTTGTACAGTATCTGATACTATGTTTGCATTCTTTTATCCACAGTGGGTTCATGAAGTCTGGTTGCTGATTGGCTGTAGGCTCTGCCCATATTTATCCTCCAGGAGGGGTGCCCAATGGGTGTACCCTTATTTAGGTTGTTTCTGTTATGTATATTAGTGGATGTTACTTTTGATGCACACCGCAGTGTTGACACATCACTGAGTGCTGGTGCTACTAACCTTGCACTACGGAACCCTGTTAGCACTAGTATTTTCTGTATCTAGGGGGATGGGACCTGCCTGTACTATGTATTTATTCACATTAGTTTAGGGGTCTCTTTTCCTTTACAGCGATCCTTATAATTCTGGGCCACCAGGCTCTAGCAAACCTGTAATCACAGCATCAGCCTGAAACATACTGTGACCGACATATCTTTTGACTTTGGACCCCTGCCCCCCTATCTCATAGCAAAACTGTCACTCACACAGGGATAGGGGCTTGTCCCAGATGGCCTATCAGGGACCTTGCCTTACACAGTAATAATTGACTGGGCATGGCTTACACGCATGCGCACACTTATAGACATCCTTTTTGTGACCCTGTAGAATTGCCTATGCACGGACAATAGGTGTCTTGACCGCAAGACCGGTGCTGACAGGTTAGAAATGACAGACGCATATACCCTTCTCATCGTGTATGTCAGACTGAACTAGCTGGGTTACTAGACCTAAGTGGGTGACTCCTGATATCTGGGTATTAGGGGTGTTGTACTATCTTCTACTGCATATCCTGCTGCATTTATTACGTTCATGACCCGGACCCTTCCTTCCCTTAGTAGTAACTTGGGGCCCTCTTACCATGCCATTTTATTAACTTTGTTTGTCCGGTGTGGGGGCTTGTCCTTTCTATCCTATTGGGTACCTAGCTGGAGCATTGGGGGCTGGACTGTGCCGGGTTTCCACGCATGCGCATATCCCTTGTTGTTCCGCTAGTAGCTGTGCTAGATTCAGCTCGAGGTTGGTCCGATGCTGAACAGGGTGATTACATAGGTCGTGCTACACTTTGTGCATGTAATACGGTCACATCGTTGGAGGTATCTGTATAACGTGTTTGCTGCTATTTGCTTCTATAGCATTTATGGTACACATGACCCTTGACTATTTAGTACGGGTATTATGAGTAAGGCATTTACTATAAGTGCATTACGTGAATTGCATTTCAATATGTTGAGGTGCCGAGGTTTAACTAAACGTTTTTTCAACCCCTTTTTTCTACACATTCTTGTGTTCCTGTACTTAGCTAATAATATTGGGATATGTCTCTTTAAAAGGACACACTGCCACTGGGGTATTAGAAGTACTAATTTACAGCAGGTGTATTATGTGGTAGGATGATGTGTTGATTTGCTAATTGACCTGATGCTAATTAACCATAATGATCTGGTTTCTTTGATGTCATTGTTGCATTGGTAAATGTATTTACTTTGAACTGGTTGCTTGGTTGCTATGGCAACCATTTTTGGCGTTTTTTTGCACTAGGGGTAGGGGTTTGTGTATGCTTAAATGTTTGTCTCACTTGTATGTTGTTGGTCTGATGAAGGGGAGCATTCCCCGAAACGTTACTGAATAAACTACTTGTTTTTTACTTAAGTCCAGAGAGTGCTGTTTCCTGTTTTGCTACATTTCAACTACTCTAGCACCCTGGCCCTTGGAGAACTGTTTGTGAGAGTGCAACTGACTCTTTTTGCCTATATATATATATATATATATATATATATTTATATATATATATATATATATATATATATATAGCAGGCAAATAATTTCAAGCACTCTCTGGACTTTAGACAGCAAAAGCAAACATTTTATTGTAGTGACGTTTCGGGACCAAAACTGTCCCTTTTTCTGACAAACAAACAGTGCAATTATCAAACTTAAATAGGCCCACTACACCCTCCCCTGTGAGGCCACCAATTGCAAGTGGCCGTGTGCAAAATTAAGACCAAACCAAAAATAAGGAATGGGTAAATAGTGTAATATTCAGCAATTAGAATTGTAATAATGAATGTGCAAAAGTGTATTTGTATTGTATGTTCTCCTATGACCAAAAATGAGCACTGATGCCGCAAATTTTAATGCAGAAAACCATATTGTGGGTTATAAAATACACCAGAGATTCACACCTCCAAATAAATGCACATAGTGGATTCAACCACTAAAATAAAAACGCCCCTCACTGCTGATAGGTTCTACCGCGCTGTCACAACAAATCAATCAGACCTGCAAAAACCATTCATCTCTATATCATATTTTAAACTCTCCTCATATTACGCTTCCTCATAATCTCCATAACAAAGAATGCCCCTTACAGTAAGCATAATCCCAACCGTGGCCTTAGATTACCACTATGTGCTGTCATCAGCACACAACCTATTAGCCACACCTCTCATCCTCCTATAGGTCAAGCATGGGGCCGCCTCTCCCCTTTCATAGATATCACTGCATTAAGAAAACCATATAAGTACAAAATAAATGAGTGCATGATTGTGTACACAGAGGGATGATTCTCCCAATATCAAACCCTATATACCTACTCTTTCAAAAATCACTCATCTATATCATCAGACAATGATCCGATCACCGCAAATTGACTACAACTAAACACAGACATCCCCACGTCATGCTAGATCCTGATAGGTGTTCCGCCACACACCTTTACAATGAGCTCAAAACAGGCAGATCCAACCCATATTAATGATAGGCTCAGGGTTGAATGATGTCACACGCATTAGGCACACCCCCGCAGCAAAGAAAACATTGTCACTGTTACCTACAGCAAGTATGCAAACACCACAAATGTCAAAGCATAATGCCAAGACAAATGAAACCAGTGTACAAAACATCAGTTCCCATTACAACACTGCCAAAAATAATCTAGATATTCAAGATATTGCCAGCCAGAGGTCTCCTACAGATAAAAAACATGAACTACAGATCAAAGGCTATCACATTGTGACAGCACGCCGCTCTATTAATCCATCATAAAAACCGACACTGTCATAAATAGGTGATGCCACCCACCAGAAATACTACCGGCACAGACATCCCCCAATAGCTACATTATCACAAATCACTTGTAGGCAGGATCACAGCAACCACATCTATACCCTGGTAGAGAATTGTCACAATGGTATGACGTGGATATATGATATAAAAAAAGCTGTATAAACATAATCAGCTAAAGTCCTCAAAGCAGTCTAAGTCTCCAACAGAAAGAGGTGGGTTATGTACACTGCAGAATATGCTTGCCCTCTGATACTAGTACCAACCAAAGGGACCATAATTTCTATAAGCAGATGGAGAATGTTCAGGAAAAAAAACAAAAAACGTTAATATGTAGCAAGACTCATATTCAATAATGCCAAATACATATTCAGATTGATAGGTGTGAATCCTGGATATTAACCCAATCAGGCTCAAACCCAATATGTAAGTGAAAAAATGCTAAACATAGCTAAAAGTGATACATAGTGAAAAAAATTACAAACACGTAATAAAAGAGATAAAAAATAAACTACACTAATGTTAAAAACACTTGTTTCTATTGTGATAGAATAACTGTATCATAGGAATAAGCCAATGTGGTAATGGCCCCAATGATTTTAAGTGAGCTGTCTAGAAACAAAAAACAAAAAAGGTATACTATACACTTTAGAGGCAAAAGTAAAGTCATGGCCATCATGTACTCTCATTAACTTAATTTGTGAAGAGGACAAAGTTTAGACAGCCCTTAGTAATAATGTATCAGGACTCTCATCTTATCACTGGATCAGTCCATTCAGCCCAAGTATGCTTGCCACCCGGATTGTATGTTAAGGCCTCTGGGTATCAATGTCCCCAATTCGTGGATCCACCGAGCCTCTTTTTGGAGCAGAATTTTTGCTCTATTACCACCCCGTCTTAATGGTGGCACATGATCAATCAGGCAAAACCTGAGATCAGTAACTGAATGATAGAGCACCCTGGCAGTTGTGGAGAGTTGGTGAGAGTGCAGATACTGAACTTTGCTGTTCATATATATATATATATATATATATATATATATATATATATATATATATACAGTTGTATGCAAAAGTTTAGGCACAATTTCCATGATTTTCATTTATAAATAATTTCGTGTTTGGATCAGCAATTTCATTTTGATCTATCAAATAACTGAAGGACACAGTAATATTTCAGTAGTGAAGTGAGGTTTAAAGTTGTTGTTCTCTTTGACTCTCCTCTGAAAAGTGGCAACATGGGGACCTCAAAACAACTCTCAAATGACCTGAAAACAAAGATTGTTCAACATTATGGTTTAGGGGAAGGCTACAAAAAGCTATTGCGGAGATTTAAGCTGTTAGTGTCCACTGTGAGGAACATAGTGAGGAAATGGAAGACCACAGGCACAGTTCTTGTTAAGGCCAGAAGGAAAATATCAGAGAGGCAAAGGCAAAGGATGATGACAACGATCAAAAACAACCCACAGACCACCAATTATCTTGCTGCAGATGGTGTCACTGTGCATCGTTCAACAATTCAGCGTATGGGAGAGTAATGCGGAGGAAGCCTTTTCTGCACACACGCCACAAACAGAGTCACTTGAGGTATGCAAACGCACATTTGGACAAGCCAGATTCATTTTGGAAGAAGGTGCTGTGGACTGATGGAACAAAGATTGAGTTATTTGGTCATAACAAGGGGCGTTATGCATGGCGGCAAAAGAACACAGAGTTCTAAGACAAGCACTTGCTAGCCACTGTAAAATTTGGTGGATGTTCCATCTTGCTGTGGGTCTGTGTGGCCAGTGCTGGGAATCTTGTTTAAGTTGAGGGACGCATGGATTCCACTCAATATCAGCAGATACTTGAGAAAAATGTTGAGGAATCAGTCACAAAGTTGAAGTTACACCGGAGCTGGATATTTCAATAAGACAACGACCCAAAACACTGCTCAAAATCTACTCTGGCATTTATGCAGAGGAACAAGTACAATTTTCTGGAATGGCCATCCCAGTCCCCAGACCTGAATATCATTAAAAATCTGTGGGGTGATTTGAAGCGGGCTGTCCATGCTGGGCATCCATCAAACCTTACTGAACTGGAGATGTTTTGCAAGAAGGAATTGTCCAAAATACCTTCATCCAGAATCCTGACACTCATTACAGGCTATAGGAAGCTTCTAGAGGCTGTTATTTCTGCTAAAGGAGGCTCTACTAAATATTGATGCAATATTTCTGTTGGGGTGCCCAAATGTATGCACCTGTCTAATTTCGTTTTGATGCATATTGCACATTTTATGTTAATCCAATAAACCTCACTTCACTACTGAAATATTACTGTGTCCTTCAGTTATTTGATAGATCAAAATGAAATTGCTGATCCAAACACCCAATTATTTATAAATAAAAATCATGGAAATTGTCAGGGGTGCCTAGACCTTTGCATACAACTGTGTATATATATATATATATATATATATATATATATATATATATATATATATATATATATATATATATATATAAGTGTGTGTGTGTGTGTGTGTGTATGTCTATATGTGTGTACATATGTATTTATATGTGTATATATGTTTTTACAGACTTATATACAACTATAAATACATATGTATACATATATAGACATATATACAGTCATGGACAAAAATATTGGCACCCTTGCATTTCTGTGAATAAAGAAGAAACAATCTACTCCACAAGTATTATTTGTTAAAAATCCAAGATTATTTAAACATCATTAAAATGATACTGGAAAGCTCCCAGACATAGAAAAAGAGCAGGTGCAGCACTGGGCTTACACGTTTCCACTAAGAAAGCCATATTCATAGCCTGTAGTGCTGTGTTATGCTCAACTATTTAAGTAGAACAAAGTTGTTATGATTGGCTGACTAAAATTGAGCTTAATTAAACACATTATGCACATGCTGTGTCATTAACCCATTCATTGTGAAAAAACATGCCATATAATCGAAACTGACTATTTTGTCTGGACAAAAGTATTTTTACATATATATATCAACACAAAGCAAAATGAATATGCATGTGGAAAGCTTAAACTGTTATGGAAATATTGAAAATATATTAAAGTTATCCAATGCAATTACTTGTGCCTAATCAAATAAAAACCAGACGGTGTTTGTAGCCAATGATTCCTAATATGAATTATGGGTCATTGAATTAAATTAATAGTCTAAATCCCAATGTAGATATTTTAAACTTAACATCACTGAGTTGAAATAAAAACTACTCAGTGGAATACGTATTAGTATTCTATGTATATTACCATAGCTGTCAGTAATACAATAATATAAAAGCTGCTATAGTAAAGGCTAAGACCCCTTGGTGTTAGTAACTAGAATTAAAGCATAGATATGAATCATTTAAGGTGGTAAATAGCAACAAGTTTAGTGATCCATGTATGCTCAATGTGGATCATATCAATATCTTATTTGAAAACAATTCAATTATCTATTCTTGATGCATAAACCACCTTATGGATACAATATATCAATACTGACATATGAATTAAAAATTCATGTAATTTTATAGTGTTAGAACACCATTATGTATTATTTCCAGTAGTTTATCATATCAAAGCGGGAATTCAGACCCTTAGGCAGTCTTGTTTCTAACTGAAAAATCCAAAAAATCTCTCTTTTGGCCAAAGCATGGTCCAAATTCCCTCCCCTGGAGGGGCAGCACTACCTTCTGTATAGCACACCATTGTAAGGTGTTAAGATAAACTCCATGTTTACCAGAAAAGTGCTGCACTAGAGGGGTAGAGGCTTTACCAACATTGATGGTGGACAGATGTTCCCTAATTCTTGATTTTATGTCCTTAGATTTGAAACGTACGTATTGTAACTGACACTGTGTGCAAGTGATTAAATAAATCATATAGCTGGATCTGCAGTTAAGACAAGATTGTATGTCATAATTATTGCCGTTGGAGGTAGAGACAAAATTCTTGGTAACATGTACAAACTCACAGGGTCTACAGCGGCTACTACCCCACCTGTACATTCCCAAATGTCTCAACCATGAACTTGTTGTTTTGGGAGTACTCCTCAATTGTGTGGGTGCCAACATGCTGCCCAGAGTCTTGCTTTTTTATATGGACATCTGATACCCTTCTCAACAACTTTCACCAATCTGTCATCCACTTTTAAGATAGAAAAATGTTTCTTAATAATGTTGCAAACTGATTGATACCATGCACTATATTTAGTGACAAAATATGTTCCCTCAAACTCATTGTTGGATTTTACTTTTTTCTCAACCAATAGTTGATCCCTTGGGGTAGACTCTACCACCCTCCTAGCACATTTAATGTCATGGTCTGGATATTTCCTATCATTTAGTCTACCACTTAGGTTGCTGGCTTCCAGTTAAAATTCTTTATCATTAAAGCAATTTCTTCTTATTCTTGAGAACTGTCCTTTAGCTATAGCAAACCTAATTTGTTTAGAATGGCTACTTCTCCCATGTAACAGAGTATTGCCTGAAATAGGCTTGCGGTACACACCTGTCTCAACCTTCTCACCTCTTTCACTAGTTAGTGTTAAATCCAAGAAATGTATCTTTTTGGAATCATTTTCAAATGTAAACCTCAAGCCCACATCATAGTCCTTTAAATAATCTATGAAATTTGGTATCTCATTCTAATCCCCCCTCCAAATAAACAGGAGATCATCTATGAATCTCCGGTATAGTTTGATTTTACATTTGTAGGGGTTGCCATCTCCAAAAATGCGGCACAGCTCCCACCAGCCAAGGTACAAATTGGCATAGTATGGGGCAAACTTGGCACCCATGGCTGTTCCGCACTTCTGGAGATAGCAAACCCCCTCAAACTTGATACAAAAGTGAGTTAACAGGAACAAAACTACTCTGAGAATATACTTTTGGAAATCTGGTGAAAAATCTGTACATATATTCGCCTGCACACCTTTATCATGGGGTATGGACGAGTACAGTGCCACAGCATCCACTGTGAGCCATGAACTGCACTCATCCCATTCTACTTTTTGCATGATGTTAATGACATGCATTGTATCCTTTAGGTATGCTGGCAAAGATGTTACAAGGGGTTGCAGGATCGAGTCTACCCATTGTGAGAGGTGCTCTAATAAAGAACCAATCCCACTCACAATGGCTCTACCTTGGACATTTTGTATGGAATTATGAACTTTTGGAAGATGGTGGAACCAGGGCATCATAGGATGTTGTAAATCCAAATATTTAACTGTCTGATTATCCAAAAAGCCCTGGTCCTGACCATCATCCAAAATCTGCCTTAGTTGTTCCCTATTTTCATTTGTGGGGTCCCTCCTTAGTGTCATGTAGTCCTCAGGATTATGTAGTTGGCGTAATGCTTCTGCCACATAACCCTCTCTATCCATGACTACTACTGCTCCCCCCTTATCAGCTGTACGTATTACCAGCTTATCACTCTCCTGTAATGCATTTATAGCTTTTCTCTGGTTGTTTGTTAAATTTTGGGTAGGTTTATCTCTGTTTTTTGCTAATTCCACGAAATCTACTTCCACTCTATGATATAATGTTTCCAACACTGTACCCCTGCTGTGTATCGGTACAATTTTGATTTATTTTTGAAAATTGTGCTTCTGTTGGAACCCTCTACTATATGCTGGGATTCATATTCTAAACTTTGTAATGAAATTAAATCACATGTCTCATCAAAGTCCTGAAATTTATTTTCATCATTGGTAGATTGTGTCACATTTGTGTGTTACCACTGAAATGTTTTTGAGTCTGAAAAACATTGAAGTTAGAAGTTGTTGAAAACCCTAGGCCATAACTAAGTACACTAAGTTGGTCTGGGGTTAGGTTTTCTGAAGACAAATTAATGACATTATGGCATCTATTTATCAAGCTGTCAACTTACTTGCCTTCAACGGCACCAATACGCTCGCCTAAGTTCGCCTAACATCGCTGCCACGGACCTGAATACATTCTCCAAAATTATCAAAAAAGCTGTCAAAAAGCCGTGCACCAAGTATGGTGCAATGAGCAGCAGACTGTTGTTAACTAAGAGTCATCAATCTTGCTGCTCTTCGGCTTTTTCCCAGCTTTCTTGGTACCCTGTCACTAAACACCCACACTAAACTATACTGTTTACCCCCTATACCACCACTCCTGGAGCCCACCACAACTCTAATAAATGTATTAACCCATAAACCGCCGCTCACGGACCCCACAGCAACTAAATAAATTGTTTAACCCCAAAACTGCCGATCCCGGAGCCCACCGCCACCTACATTATACTTATTAACCCTTAATCTGCCGTCCCCTACACTGCCACCACCTACATTATACTTATTAACCCCTAATCTGCCACCCCCTACACCGCCACCCCTACATTATATTTATTAACCCCTAATCTGCCACCCCCTACACTGCCACCTAAGTCTAACCCTAACACCCCCTAACTTAAATATAATTTAAATAAATCTAAATAAATATTCCTAGCATTAAATAAATACTTACCTATAAAATAAACAACAAGCTATCTACAATATAACTAATAGTTACATTGTAGCTATCTTAGGGTTTATTTTTATTTTACATGCAACTTTGTATTTATTTTAACTAGGTACAATAGTTATTAACTATTTAATAACTTCCTAGTTAAAATAAATAAAATATACCTGTAAAAAAAAAACCTAACCTAAGTTACAATTACACCTAACACTACACTATAATTAAATAAATTCCCTAAACTAAATACAATTAAATACAATTAAATAAAATTATCTAAAGTAGAAAAAAAAAACACTAAATTACAGAAAATAATAAAAAAATGACAAGATTTTTAAACTAATTACACGGCATCTTCTATCTTCATCCATCCGGTGTGGAGCGGCTCCATCTTCAAGACATCCGATGCGGAGCATCCTCTTCATCTGACGTCTTCTTCAACAATGACGGTTCCTTTAAGTGACGTCTTCCAAGATGGCGTCCCTTCAATTCCAATTGGCTGATAGAATTCTATCAGCCAATCGGAATTAAGGTAGGGAAAATCCTATTGGCTGAACTTCAATCCTATTGGCTGATTGCATCAGCCAATAGGATTTTTCCTACCTTAATTCCGATTGGCTGATAGAATTCTATCAGCCAATCAGAATTTAAGGGAATTGAAGGGATGACATTTTGGATGACGTCACTTAAAGGAACCGTCATTGTTGAAGAAGGAGTCGGATGAAGAGGATGCTCTGCGTCGGATGTCTTGAAGATGGAGCCGCTCCGCGCCGGATGGATAAAGATAGAAGATGCCGTCTGGATGAAGACTTCCGCCCATCTGGAGGACCACTTCTGCCCATCTGCAGGACCACTTCTGCCGGCTTCGTTGAGGACTTCGGCCCGGTTGGGTGAAGACTTCTCAAGGTAGGGTGATATTCAAGGGGTTAGTGTTAGCTTTTTTTAAGGGGGTATTGGGTGGGTTTTAGAGTATGGTTGATTGTGTGTGTGGTGGGTTTTAATGTTGGGGGGTTTGTAATTTCTTTTTACAGGTAAAAGAGCTGATTACTTTGGGGCAATGCCCCGCAAAAGGGGGGCTTTTTTATTTTTTTAGGGGAATTAGATTAGGTGTAATTAGTTTAAATATCTTGTAACTTGTTTATTATTTTCTGTAATTTAGTGGGGGGTGTTTGCACTTTAGATAATTTTATTTAATTGTATTTAATTGTATTTAGTTTAGGGAATGTATTTAATTATAGTGTAGTGTTAGGTGTAATTGTAACTTAGGTTAGGTTTTATTTTACTTATTTAGGTATATTTGTATTTATTTTAACTAGGAAGTTATTAAATAGTTAATAACTATTTAATAACTATTGTACCTAGTTAAAATAAATACAAAGCTGCCTGTAAAATAAAAATAAACCCAAAGATAGCTACAATGTAACTATTAGTTATATTGTAGCTAGCTTAGGGTTTATTTTATAGGTAAGTATTTAGTTTTAAATAGGAATAATTTATTTAATGCTAGGAATATTTATTTAGAATTATTTAAATTATATTTGTTAGGGGTGTTAGGGTTAGGGTTAGACTTAGGTTTAGGGGTTAATAAATGTAATATAGTGGCTGCGGTGTAGGGGGCGACAAATTAGGGGTTAATAAATGTAGGTAGGTGGCGGCGGTGGCGGTGGCAGATTAGGGGTTAATAAGTATAATGTAGGTGGCGGCGGTGTAGGGTGGGGCAGATTACGGGTGTTTAGACTCGGGGTACATGTTAGGGTGTTAGGTTTAAACGTTCCCATAGGAATCAATGGGATATCGGGCAGCAGCGAACATAAGCTTTTGCTGCTTTGAAACTCCCATTGATTCCTATGGCATCCGTTGCCTCCAGGACAGCGAATTGAAAACCAGGTACGCTGGGCCGGCATAGTGGCGAGTGTACCTGGTAGAAAATTGATAACTAGTAAAAGTAATCAGATTGTGCCGAATTTGCATTCGGAACATCTGTAATGACGTAAGCATAGATCTGTGTCGGACTGAGTCTGGCGGATTGTATGTTACGTCACAGATTTCTACTTTTGCCGGTCTGTAGGGTTTGATAACTTAGGGGAATCAGGCTCGCCACATATACGCTGCGGAATTCCAGCGTATTTGTGGTTGACGGCTTGATAAATAGATGCCTATGTGTTATTTGTAATTCATCTGTGGATGGGGACCCTTGAGCTGGTACCTCCCTTGAGCAGTGTGTCCCTGCTGTGTTTTATCCTCTAGACCCTGGGCCTGTGGAAAAAAACATTTCTAGGTCTGTAGATGGGACATCATATACCAGAGCAGGTGCAGCACTTGCCTTATGCGTTTCGACTTAGAAAGCCATAGTCATAGCCTGTAGTTTGACAGTTTGCACTGTCGTTTATGAGGATTTTTATATATGTTTAAATACTTTTGTCCAGACAAAATAGTCAGTTTCAATTGTATGGCATGTTTTTTTCACAATGAATGGGTTAATGACACAGCAAGCGCATAATGTGTTTTATTAAGCTCAATTTTAATCAGCCAATCCCAACTTTGTTCTACTTAAATAGTTGAGCATAGCACAGCACTACAGGCTATGACTACGGCTTTCTAAGCCTAAACGCGTAAGCCCAGTGCTGCGCCTGCTCTATGTCTGAGAGCTTCCCGGTATCGTTTTAATGATGTTTAAATAAACTTGGATTTTTACAAACAATACTTGAGGAGTGGATTGTTTCTTCTTTCTTCACTGTTCTGTATCCCTGAGGACCCACAGACTCTCAAGATTAGCAGACAACTGGTTTGCCAGCACCGTTTGTTCCCTCTAAGGCTTCAGGCATGGATGATGACTTCATCGGAGCACCCGGAAACAAGGCTGATGACACCCGACACAAAGACACGCTGGTGGTAGTAAGTAAGTCTCCACACGGACCGCAGGGACAGTGGAGATCCATAGCCCACATTTGAAGTGCGAGTCTAAAGTGTTTGGGAAAAGCCCAGGGACTGTGTATAACATATTTTGCCAATGTATTATAAGCCAGAGGGGTCATACTGAAGTGACTTGTATGAAAGCCTGAATGCTATGAATTACTGATAACAGTATTAGGACATCACTCTACAACAATCCTTTAATTTATATGCAATATCTACAGGGGATATCTTTAAGAGTGTTTTTCCTATTTCTGGCTGTACCGGTCTGCATTTGTGCTTGTAGTGGTTTTTAACAATAGAAGCCACAGCACAAGGGGAAGATCCCAGAGCAAACAAAAGCTTTTTTTTCATTGTTACCAGCCACTGAAAGGGGCAATAATGCAATGGAATGTGAACAAATATTTTCTGCTAGCAAAGGTGCTCTCTCACTCAGAACTTTGTTTGAAACTATGGAAACCTTGTTAATCAAAGAATGCAAATTGCAATGGGACATATGGTCATTCAATAAATACATGGAGGAAGGCATGATTGCTAGAGGCCTGCATGTATACTAGTTTCTGACCTGTGATGTAGACCCTAATGATACAGAATTTGTAAAAAGGATGGAACAAAGTATTATCAGACTGTTCATCAAGACTCATGATTACCTCAGGGACTATAGAAATACACAACTGACTAACATAAAACTGGAGATCAAAGATCTACAGATTGAAATGGACAAACGTATAAATTAATCTCAATTTGAAAAATTTGACAGCATCCAAAGGGGGATGGTAGCAAAGGGTAAAGGTATAATAATGGAAAATAAACACACAAACTTTCTAAGGGATAGGTCAGACTATCAAACCAACTCAGTATATATTTGGAATAGGAAAAAGAGAGGGGAATTTAGACGTAATCAATTTAATGGCAATCAGAGGAGGGGAAATCGCACACGCAGAGGTAATAGAAGTAACAATAATAAAAATATGTCCTTATCAGGAAGTGAAACAGAATATTTATCAGATGAAGGCAAACCCTCAGCTTCTGCGGTTTCCACTCATATTACAGGGATCCTTAAAAATGCTAATACCTCTGTTTCAGATGAAAGAGTAGTGAGACCTAAAGATAAGGTATATGATGTCCTAACTACAGACCTATAAATGTTTTTTCCACAGGCCCAGGGTCTAGAGGACAAAACACAGCTGGGACACACTGCTCAAGGGAGGTACCAGCTCAGGGGTCCCCGACCACAGACAAAGTACAAATAACACATAATGTCATTAATTTGTCTTCAGAAAACCTAACCCCAGACCAACTTAGTGTACTTAGTTATGGCCTAGGCTTTTCACCGACTTCTAACTTCATTGTTTTTCAGACTCTGTTCGATATTAACTGGCTTATCCGAAACTTAACCCTTAAAAAACATTTCAGTGGTAACACACAAATGACAGATGTAAGTGTCACACAATCTATCAGTGATGAAAATAAATTTCAGGACTTTGATGAGACATGTGATTTAATTTCATTATAAAGTTTGGAATATGAATCCTGGCATATAGTAGAGAGTTCCAACAGAAGCACAACTTTAAAAAATAAATCAAAATTTTACCCGATACACAGCAGGGGTACAGTGTTGTAAAGATTTCAGTATAGAGTGGAAGTAGATTTGGTGGAATTAGCAAAAAACAGAGATAAACCTACCCAAAATTTAACAAACAACCAGAGAAAAGCTTTAAATGCATTACAGGAAAGTGATAAGCTGGTGATATGTACAGCTGACAAGTGGGTGCAGTAGTAGTCATGGATATAGAGGGTTATGTGGCAAAAGCATTACGCCAGCTACATAATCCTGAGAACTACATGACACTATGGAGGGACCCCATAAATGAATATAGGGAACAACTAAGGCAAATTTTGGAGGATGGTCGGGACCAGTGCTTTTTGGATAATCAGACACTTGAATATTTGGATGTACAACATCCTATGATGCCCTGGTTCCACCATCTTCCAAAAGTTCATAAGTCCCTACAAAATGTCCAAGGTAGACTCATTGTGAGTGGGATTGGTTCTTTATTAGAGCACCTCTCACAATAGGTAGTCTCGATCCTGCAACCCCTTGTAACATCTTTGCCAGCATACCTTAAGGATACAACACAAGTCATTAACATTGTGCAAAAAGTAGAATGGGATGAATGCAGTTCATGGCTCACAGTGGATGCTGTGGCACTGTACTCATCCATACCCCATGATAAAGGTGTGCAGGCGATATCCTTTTTCCTGAATAGATGTACAGATTTTATGCCAGATTTCCAAAAATATATTGTCAGAGTAGTTTTGTTCCTGTTAACGCCATTTTTTTCCAAGTATATACAGAAGTGCGGCACAGCCATTGGTGCCAAGTTTTCCCCATCCTATGCCAATTTGTACCTTGGCTGGTGGGAGCTGTGGCGCATTTTTGGAGATGGCAACCCCAACAAATGTAACATCAAACTGTACCGGAGATTCATAGATGATCTCCTGTTTATTTGGAGGGGGGAACAGAATGAGATACCAAATTTCATAGATTATTTAAATGACAATGATGTGGGCTTGAAGTTTATATTTAAAACCGATTCCAAAAAGATATATTTCTTGGATTTAACACTAACTGGTAAAATAGGTGAGAAGGTTGAGACAGGTGTGTACCACAAGCCTATTTCCATGGGAGAAGTAGCTATCCTAAACAAATTAGGTTTGCTATAGCTAAAGGACAGTTCTCAAGAATGAGAAGAAATTGCTCTAATGATAGATAATTTTAACTGGAAGCCAGCAACCTAAGTGGTAGACTAAAGGATAGGAAATATCCAGACCATGACATTAAACATGCTAGGAGGGTGGTCAAGTCTACCCCAAGGGAACAACTATTGGTTGAAAACAAAGTAAAATCCAACAATGAGTTTGAAGGAACCTTCATTCGTTGTTAGCCGTGGAAAGAAGAGGATGCTCCGTGCCGGATGTCTTGAAGATGGAGCCACTCCGCGCCGGATAGATGAAGATAGATGATGCCATCTGGATAAAGACTTCCACCCGTCTGGAGTTTTTTTTTTTAAAGGTAAAATAGCTGATTTCTTTGGGGCAATGCCCCACAAAAGGCCCTTTTAAGGGCTATTGGTAGTTTAGTTTAGGCTAGGGTTTTTTTTTATTTGGGGGAGACTTTTTTATTTTAATAGGGCTATTAGATTAGGTGTAATTAGTTTAAATATCTGATAATTTCTTTTTTTATTTTGTGTAATTTAGTGGGTTTTTTTTTGTAATTTAGGTAATTGTATTGTGATGTAGCGAATTGTTTGCCGGCGAATAGTTCCCGGCGAACAAAGAATGTTCGCGTTCGCCGCGGCAGGTGAACATATGCGATGTTCGATCTGCCCCCTATTCATAATCATTGAGTAAACTTTGACCCTGTATATCACAGTCTGCAGACAAATTCCAGCCAATCAGCAGCAGACACTCCCTCCCAGACCCTCCCAGCTCCTGGACAGCAGCCATTTTAGATTCATTCGGAAGCTGCATTTTTAGTGAGAGGAGGGACAGTGTAGCTGCTGGTGATTTTATAGGGAAATTGATAGCTAGGCTAGTGTATTCAGTGTCCACTACAGTCCTGAAGGACTCATCTGATCTCTGCTATAAGGACAGCACCCCAAAAAGCCCTTTTAGGGCTATAATATCAATTTTTTATTTTTTTTTTTTTCCTGTGTAATCTAATTGCAATAGCGTATACTGTGCCCATTTGCCCAGTGCCACCACTCATATCTGTTGTAACAGTAGTGTAAATTTTAAAAAAATAAAACTTTTTTGACTGTGAAACATTAGTCTGCTAGTGTAATCTAATTGCAGTTGCCTGCCTGCCAATGTGTGTGCCAGGCCCACTTGCCCAGTGCCACCACTCATATCTGGTGTAACAGTAGTGTAAATTTAAAAAAAAAAACTTTTTTGACTGTGAAACATCAGTCTGCTAGTGTAATCTAATTGCAGTTGCCTGCTTGCCAGCGTGTGTGCCAGGCTCACAGCGTATACTGTGCCCATTTGCCCAGTGCCACCACTCATATCTGTTGTAACAGTAGTGTAAATTTAAAAAAAAAAAAACGTTTTTGACTGTGAAACATCAGTCTGCTTGTGTAATCTAATTGCAGTTGCCTGCCAGCGTGTGTGCCAGGCCCACTTGCCCAGTGCCACCACTCATATCTGGTGTAACAGTAGTGTAAATTTAAAAAAAAAAACTTTTTTGACTGTGAAACATCAGTCTGCTAGTGTAATCTAATAGCAGTTGCCTGCCTGCCAGCATGTGTGCCAGTCCCACTTGCCCAGTGCCACCACTCATATCTGGTGTAACAGTAGTGTAAATTTAAAAAAAAAAAAAACTTTTTTGACTTTTAAACATCAGTCTGCTAGTGTAATCTAACTGCAGTTGCCTGCCTGCCAGCGTGTGTGCCAGGCTCACATTGTATACTGTGCCCACTTGCCCAGTGCCACCACTCATATCTGGTGTAACGGTAGTGTAAATTTAAAAAAAAAAACTTTTTTGACTGTGAAACATCAGTCTGCTAGTGTAATATAATTGCAGTTGCCTGCCTGCCAGCATGTGTGCCAGGCTCACATCGTATACTGTGCCCACTTGCCCAGTGCCACCACTCATATCTGGTGTAACAGTAGTGTAAACGTAAAAAAAAAACTTTTTTGACTGTGAAGCATCAGTCTGCTTTTTTGTGTCAGGCTCACAGTGTATACTGTGCCCACTTGCCCAGTGCCAGCACTCATATCTTGTTTAATAGTAGTGTAAGTGTACATTTAAAAACAAAAAAAAAACTTTTTGGACTGCAAAATATCAGTCTGATTTTTTGTGTCAGGCTCACAGCTTATACTGGGCCCACTTGCCCAGTGGCACCACTCATATCTTGTTTAATAGTAGTGTAAGTGTACATTTAAAAAAAATAAAAACTTTTTGGACTGTGAAACATCAGTCTGCTTTTTTGTGACAGGCTCACAGCGTATACTGTGCCCACTTGCCCAGTGCCAGCACTCATATCTTGTTTAATAGTAGTGTAAGTGTAGATTTAAAAAACAAAAAAACTTTTTGGACTGTGAAACATCAGTCTGCTTTTTTGTGTCAGGCTCACAGCTTATACTGGGCCTACTTGCCCAGTGCCACCACTCATATCTTGTTTAATAGTAGTGTAAGTGTACATTTAAAAAACAAAAAAACGGGGGGCGGAGCCAGCTGCCTAAGAGGAAAGTTGCATGTTGACAGTGCTCCTGAAGGCGGGCTACTAAAACTATATTTCACGAAGTCCTAAGCACCTGTATTCTTCTCACATTCTACTTTTAGAATGAAAGTCTATTCTACACACCTTGCTTCTCTATTCGAAGATCTATGTATGCAAGCTGATCGCCAATTTTACAGCCTGAAGGCAGTTTTTGCAGAGCTGCGTAACCAAGATGGCGTCTCATCCCTACCTAACCCAGAAGCTAATACGAGGGATCTGCCTGAGGATGCACTATCGGCTCATCACCTTACAGACCGACCACAAGAGGGGCGGCCTAGATGGGAATTGGCCGATATTCTGCCTAGATTGATGGGCAGAGACCCTGCACCAATACTCACAGCTGACCCATGCCACATGGATGGCGATGATTTACAACAAGTTGAACTCCCTCAGACCAAAGTTAAGCGGCGCCTGCAGTCCTCTGCTACTAATACAGAACTAAAGCCGCATCACACAGCTCAACCGGAGGTACCCCCGATGCAGAGGAAGGGGGAACGCCAAACAAACTACCTACAAACCTCGTCCTCCACTTTTGCTGACAAGGCGAAGCATATTACCACAGGTGCCTTCCCTCAAATTCGGACATCCCGCTGAGCAGACCACTAATAGCCGAACCCTGCTTGCAGTCACACGCCGTACAGCAGTCCCTACCGGCTTATATCAAAACCCCTGGTCAGCAGATTTATCCATGGTTGCAGTTGTGGTTGTGGGACCCTGGGGGCTGCTCAATATCTAACCAGAGCACAGGAGTTGGAGAAGCAGTTAGCCCTGTCTTACGGCCTCAGACAGTCCACTCTACATATGGCAACACAGCTTATGGACTAAGTTTTCTTTTTAGATTTAAGGAAGCACATTTGTATAGCGGAGCCTTGCGGGACTGTCCTCTTTTACAGAGATGTGACAGATTTATACAGCTAGCCCTATGTGATGAGTCCCTTGTTAAAATTGGAGGTATCTAGACTCTTTTTGGCTCCTCACACCGGGGTAACTAAGTTTATAACATTTACCTGAGTTACATGCCAGCCTAGACTCTACCTGACAAATAACTCATCTATTTGCTGACCGGATGCCGAGTGGGACATTACTGATCCTTGAAATAACCGTTAGAGTGGGAATTAACCTTCTCACCTTCACTATGCTTAAGCTCTTCAGCGGCTGATTGATTTAATAGGCAGTTCCCAGCGATGTTCCTGATGGTAAGATCAATAGAGATATTGACAAAACAAGAAAGATTGGCACAGTGAAGTTACTACATAGGAAAAAGGGATATAATATTCCCTGGTGCTGACCCTTATTAACAAGTATCAGAGTAAAAGGATTAGGGGAATTGGACAAGAAGGGGTTAATTAGCACTCATTCCATTGTATTTTGTAAGGATTGTTGAGACAGAATTCAACTATTATTAGTAAAGATAGATTAATTAAAATTTAATATTTTATTAAACCACTATTAAAATGTGACTATTATTACCACTGGGAAAATCCCATAGACCTATTGATAATCACACACACAGAGATATATTACCATCTGCAATATACCGAGACAGGGAACGTAGTTCCAGCCACCCCCCTGTATTCCTGGCCAGTAACAGGATACCCTGGCTTCAGGTGACAGAGATGGCTAGTTTGCTACGTTATAATCTCTTGCAGAAAATTACCTCCTAAGGTGGATAAATCAATATAAGAAGTTTAAAAAAAAGTACACATTCATACTAGCATACACCACACACAAACGCGTTTCGGCCGAGTAGCGGCCTTTCTCAATGTGTATCACCAATTGACAAGACGAGTGTTACACTGACGATTCCTTAAATACCCTATGTGTTACTGTCACAACCAATCCTGTTACTCATTGCGTGCACGCCCATCAAATGGCAAATCAAAATCAACCTGTGTAGCCGGAGTCAGCACTGACACCTAGTCATATGATTGGTCCCGATTTAGCCAATGGGGATTACCCCACGAGCGTGAATTGCAATGTTGTTATGTATACACGATCGTTGTTTTAACACAGGTACTTTTATCCGTCAGTGACAGTGTCGCTCAGACACCCAGTACCTCATTCTACGTGCACCCAGATATAACCATTTTTATTATTCGGCTCATTGTTTCCCAAGGGAGTATAGTAGACCGCACATTTACTTGCTATAGTGCTGTCCCTTCTAACACTTCGCGCATGCGTCACCGCCGAATTATATTAAACATATTCCATATCTATTGGAGATAAGTGCCCATCACGAGCAAATCCCCCATTACCCATAAGTGGCATGTTGATAACAACACATCCAGTATTTTGCTACAAAATAAAAGTATTGTAGCATTGGATGTATATTAGACATCAATAATTATATGGGTTTGTTATGGATAAATTTGATAAATTTCTGGGTGCACGTTTATGAAAGAGGTCAATTTAACCATTATAAGATGTATCCAAGGAATATTAATTGTGAAGTTGAAAAATTGGTAAAAGAATTACAACATAAATTACAGGAATGACCAAAAATTATTGTTCTCATTCATACCGTATGGCATTACAGTATTTAAATTAAATATCCATTTGGCTTCTTTCTTTAATAAGATTTGTTCCATATCACCACCTCTGATACCTGGACGTATCGCTTCCAGTCCCCAGCATCTAAATGTGCTAGTTTTTCCATTATGATGATTTAAGAAATGCCTAGCAACACTTGTAATTTGTTTGCCTTTTTCAGTATCTTTTGCTGCGTTCCTAATGTTACTGAGATGTTCCGTCATTCTTATGCCCATTTGTCTTGTGGTCATACCTACGTATAAAAAATTGCAGCTGCATGATAGGCAGTAAATTACATTAGGGGTTTTACATGAAATGTGGTTTTGGATGGTCCATTTTTTATTAAACCTATCCACTACTGTTTTCTTTTTTACCATGTGTGTACAAATCTTGCAATTCCCACATGCTAATGATCCCTTATATAGAGGGGCTTTTTTGGCATTTCTATCAAAATGGCTAACTGTCAATTTATCATTTAGATTGCTAGCTCTTCTGTAGGTAAGCAGAGGTGTTTTTGGAATAATGGAATTTAATTGTTCGTCTGATTGTAGAATATGCCAATGTTTTGACAGTATGTTGGACACTTGTTGGCTTTGACTACAATATGTAGAGATAAATCTCAAAGGATTAAGATTTTCCTCTATTTTTTTGGGGCTTAAAAGTTCCTGTCTGTCTCTATATAGGGCTCTATGGTAAGCTCTTTTTAGAGATTTCCTAGAATATCCTCTTAATAGCAACCTTTCTCTTAGTTCATTTGCTGCTTTTTGGAACGATTCTGTTGATGAACTATTTCTGCGAATACGTAAATATTCCCCAATAGGTAAACTCCTTATTGTGTTGGGGTGATGGAAACTGTTTGCATTTAAAATATTGTTTGTCGCTGTTGGCTTCCTGAAAGTTTCAGTCTCTAAACAATTATTTACTTTTTTGATAGTTAGATCAAGGAATTCTACCTTATAGTCATCATGTGTCATAGTTAAGAAAAGTCCAAAAGGGTTATTGTTAAGAGTTGTAATGAATTCATCCAGCAATTCTATAGACCCTTCCCATACAAAGAAGATATCATCTATATACCTGGACCAGTGGGTGATATGTTTGGTAAACTGTGAAAGATTGTTATGGAATACCACAGTTTCCTCCCACCAGCCCAGGTATATATTAGCATATGTGGGGGCGCACGACGTCCCCATCGCTGTTCCACATACTTGCAAATAGAACTTCCCATCGAAAATAAAATAATTATGTTCTAAAACAAATTCCAACAAATCTACAATAAATTGTTTGGTCTCGTTAGTAAGATTTTAGTATTTTGTCAAAAAGTGGGAAACTGCTGCACACCCCCAATTCTTTCTTATACTAGTATACAGTGACTCCACGTCACAAGTCACTAGGATTGATTCTGGTGTTACAGCTAATGTACTGATTTTATTTAGTATGTGCATCGTGTCTTTTGTATGGGAGGGCAATGAATCCACAATATATCTTAATCTTGCGTCCACATATCTGCTGGCCTTTTCAGTCAGAGAACCAATGCCAGAGACAATTGGTCTCCCTGGTGGACATTGTTGGTTTTTGTGGATTTTAGGTAATAGATTTAAAGTGGCTATTATTGGATGTTTTACTTCTACTTCAGCCAATCAGATTCAAGTTCAATCAGATTGGCTGATCCAATCAGCCAATCAGATTTAGCTTGCATTCTATTGGCTGATCGGAACAGCCAATAGAATGCGAGCTCAATCTGATTGGCTGATTGGATCAGCTAATCGGATTGAACTTAAAATCTAGCCGTTTGTGTTTTATATATTTTTAGCTATCATGTTCAGTTTACATATTTTCTCCCTTTATTCTCAGGTTCTAATCATTACAATTCTGTTAATGTTATATGTTATAACAGGTTTAGTCTTATCCCCCACTAACATTGTGATTACTAACTGGTTAATTTTAAGCAAGAATAGTGCAGCTCCCCATTGCATCTCTCTGCTTCAGGTATATATAAGGATTCATTCTCTACATTTATGCTAAATCTAATATCCCTCGTCTATGTATACTACAGTTCAGAGGGGATTTCCTTAAATGCAGCACTATTTTAAACTTTAAACAGTGTTTACTCATGGCATAGGTTAATAGGAGTTTATTGATTTTTGCTGATACCAACCTCTTCTTAGATATTATAACCACCATGTATGATACACCAGCTATAGGTTTAGGGTCACTCATATAGGGATTAGATACCGCTTCTGCTTTAAAAGTTTTGCACACATGTTTCACTCTACAATACATATGATAATGTTGACACTAGAGTCTACTATACTAGTTCTGGAATGTACAGCGTTAGACTGTCTATAAATAACTATATGTTCTGGTGATAGTTTTTAATGTTTTTTAACCCTTTGTTAGTCAGGAAATCCAGTAATCCCATAACTCTAGCTAATACTATTATGTCTTTTTGGTTATATCTTACAATAGTATATTGCTACTTACCATATTTGTATGTTTTAATATGCTTCATTGCCCCTTCTATCTGAGTGCTAAGGTTAAGCTGACCCGGCTTCCATCTATATTAATATATGGCTACTCTATCCTACCTACCCTAACTCCTAGTCCTGCACTATATACAGGAGCTTGATACCCACGATTTACTTACCCAGTTTAATACTAACCGCTCCAACTCAGGAGCTTAAATTCCATATAGTTTTGAATAGAATTATATTCCCTCTGCACTGGATCAAGACTATAGTTAAAGGTATTTTGAACCAGCTATAAAATTTCATCTATTATTCTTACACCAAAATGTATCTATTTACTTAGATATGCAGTTTTTAGGATTGCCTTAGGGTAAAGTTATTTACCATCTACCTTGCATTCCGATATATTCAGTTGTATAGGTATCTCTTTTTGATGCCTAAATGTTGTGTTATTGTTATTCTATATGTTATATGCTGTTATTATTTGCGACTGTATGAGTGCCATTCCTAGTTTTTCTATGGTCATGCCCACATTATTAGTACACATTATTTGTTCCGGTTGAGCCTCTCTCCTCCCTTTCCCGCTGGTACTTACTTCCTGCGGGTCATATCCCTCCTCCTTTTTCCCGCATTGCCTATAGGTGGCACACCCCTAGGAGAGGGGCTCACCCTGAGGTCCCCTAGGCTCCAAATAATCTAATGTCCCCGCTCAACATTGTACAATATTGTAGAGTTCAACGTCTGTTCATTTCATAGAAACCGAATTTACTTGCATTAAGTGTTAGATCAAGATTCAGCTGCTTTCTACTTATCTACCACCCCTCACTTTTTATAAACAGCATGTCCTTCCTTTTAAGCCCAATATAGTGTAACTATATAATATGACCTTTACTAATTAATTTGCTATCCTGCCTGGCTCCGCCCTCCTCTCCCTTCCCCACTCCACTTGTCCGCTGCACTCCTTTATCCCCCTCCTCGCTAATTTGGTCCAAAAGTGGCCAAACAACTGACTCTGAGTAGCTACATTAGATATAACATTCATTATAATATACGGTCCGCATGTGACCAACGCTGTAACTACTCCCCTTTAAGCTTAAAATATAAAACTGAAGTCTCAATTTATATAGTCCAAATCCTTGCTAATGCCCTCGATGAACTGGATTCATCTGCTCCCTCTGTTTACCTCTATTGCCTAGTCAACCTCTTTGCTTTGACGTATCTCCTGCCAATTTTCGCTCCCTCACTTCATTAAGAATCCTCATTAAATACCATTCTTTAAATTTAATAAACGCTCATCAGGTTGGCATAACTTGTATTGTTGGCTGGGCAGTATCTTTGTAATAGCACTATATTCGTTTCATTTGTTATTGTTTTTGGAAGTGTCACTAGTGTTATATTTGCTTATGACTTCAATAAAAAAATAAAAATAAAAAAAAAAACTTTTTGGACTGTGAAACATCAGTCTGCTTTTTTGTGTCAGGCTCACAGCTTATACTGGGCCCACTTGCCCAGTGGCACCACTCATATCTTGTTTAATAGTAGTGTAAGTGTACATTTAAAAAAATAAAAACTTTTTGGACTGGGAAACATCAGTCTGCTTTTTTGTGTCAGGCTCACAGCGTATACTGTGCCCACTTGCCCAGTGCCACCACTCATATCTCGTTTAATAATAGTGTAAGTGTACATTTAAAAACCAAAAAAACTTTTTGGACTGTGAAACATCAGTCTGCTTTTTTGTGTCAGGCTCACAGCTTATACTGGGCTCACTTGCCCAGTGCCACCACTCATATCTTGTTTAATAGTAGTGTAAGTGTACATTTAAAAAAATAAAAACTTTTTGGACTGTGAAACATCAGTCTGCTTTTCTGTGTCAGGCTCACAGCATATACTGTGCCCACTTGCCCAGTGCCACCACTCATATCTTGTTTAATAGTAGTGTAAGTGTACATTTAAAAACCAAAAAAACTTTTTGGACTGTGAAACATCAGTCTGCCTTTTAGTGTCAGGCTCACAGCTTATACTGGGCCCACTTGCCCAGTGCCACCACTCATATCTTGTTTAATAGTAGTGTAAGTGTACATTTAAAAAAATAAAAACTTTTTGGACTGTGAAACATCAGTCTGCTTTTTTGTGTCAGGCTCATAGCGTATACTGTGCCCACTTGCCCAGTGCCATCACTTATATCTTGTTTAATAGTAGTGTAAGTGTACATTTAAAAACAAAAAAAACTTTTTGGACTGTAAAACATCAGTCTGCTTTTTTGTGTCAGGCTCACAGCTTATACTGGGCTCACTAATAGTAGTGTAAGTGTACATTTAAAAAAAATGACAGGCAGAGGCAAGCCACCCCGCAGGTGCCGTCGTGGTCGTGGTGCTGTGATTCCCTTTGGCCATAGAATAATGCCCAGTGTTCAGAACTCAACCATGTACCATGAACTCAAAAAGTTCTGAGGAGGACATAGTTGACTTTTTAACACAGGACACCGAATCTTCTATAGCTTCCGCTCCGAACCTTGACGCACCATCCTCTTCCAGCTTATCTTCAGGCACCTCTCAAGTTACCACTCGCCCACCTGCCGCCACAACCAACACTAGCACCACAGCCGCTTCACTTGAACTGTCAGAGGAGTTATTTACACAGCAGTTTGAAGAAATGAGTGATGCACAACCATCATTGACAGAGGATGTAGATAACAGTGATATGTCTCAGTCAGGCAGCATTACAGACATGGACGTACGGTGTGATGAAGATGATGATGATGATGATGTTGTACCCACTGTTGCTTCCTTTGTTGATTTGTCAGATACAAGTGAAGTGGTTGATGATGACGATGCGTCCGTGGGTGTCACGTGGGTGCCCGCTAGAAGAGAAGAAGAACAGGGGGAAAGTTCAGATGGGAAGATAGAGAGGATGAGGAGGAGACGAGTTAGAAGCAGGGGGAGGTCATCGCAAGGAGCTAGTGGCACAGTCAGACAGCATGCATCGGCAACCGGGTCAGCCAGACAGCACGTCAATCAACGCATGCTGTTGCCACCAACAGAATGCCATCATCGCAGAGCTCAGCAGTGTGGCATTTTGTGTGTCTGCCTCTGACAACAGCGATACCATTTGCAACCTGTGCCTAAAGAAACAGAGTCGTGGGAAGTCCAACACCCACCTAGGTACAACTGCTTTGCGAAGGCACATGATCGCACATCTCAAACGCCTATGGGATGAACACATGAGTAGAAGCAGCACACAAACTCAAAGCCGCCATCCTCCTCCTGGTCCAGCATCTTCAGCCACGTCAACCACTGCTGCCCTCCTTGCCCCCTCTCAACCATCCGCCACTCCGTCTCTCTTCCGAAGCAGTTCCTGCTCATCTTCCCACAGTCAGGTGTCTGTCAAGGACATGTTTGAGCGTAAGAAGCCAATGTCACAAAGTCACCCCCTTGCCCGGCGTCTGACAGCTGGCTTGTCTGAACTCTTAGTCCGCCAGCTTTTACCATACAAGCTGGTGGAATCTGAGGCGTTCAAAAAATTTGTAGCTATTGGGACACCGCAGTGGAAGGTACCCGGCCAAAATTTCTTTGCACAAAAGGCAATCCCCAACCTGTACTTGATTGTGCGAAAGGAAGTAATGGCATGTCTGGCACACAGTGTTGGGGCAAGGGTCCATATGACCACTGATAGCTGGTCTGCAAAGCATGGTCAGGGCAGGTATATCACCTACTGCACATTGGGTAAACCTGCTGATGGCTGCCAAGCATGGAGTTGGTGACACCGCCACGACTTGCAGGCAGGCCTGCTGCCACCTCCTCTACTCCTCCTACTCCATCCTCTTCCATAACCTCCTTGGCTGAGTCCTCTTCAGCTGCTGCATCTTGCTCCACATCAACGGCACCCCCCCAGCTCCCCAGGTACTATTCCACATCCCGGATACGGAAGTGTCACGCCGTCTTGGGGTTGACTTGCCTGAAAGCAGAGAGTCACACCGGACCAGCACTCCTGTCCACCCTGAACGCACAGGTGGATCAGTGGCTGACTCCGCACCAACTGGAGATCGGCAAAGTGGTTTCTGACAATGGAAGTAATTTGGTGGCGAAATTGGTCATGAAATTGGGCAAGTTGACACATGTGCCGTGCATGGCACATGTGTGTAATCTGATTTTACAACACTTTGTGCATAAGTACCCAGGCTTACAGGACGTCCTGAAGCAGGCCAAGAAGGTGTGTGGCCATTTGAGGCGTTCCTACATGGCCATGGCGCACTTTTCAGATATCCAGCGGCAAAACAACATGCCAGTGAGGCGCTTGATTTGCGACAGCCCGACACGTTGGAATTCAACACTCCGAATGTTCGACCGCCTGCTCCAACAAGAAAAAGCCGTTAATGAGTATTTGTATGACCGGGGTGCTAGGACAGCCTCTGCAGAGCTGGGATTTTTTTTGCCACATTACTGGGCACTCATGCGCAATGCTTGTAGGCTCATGCGTCCTTTTGAGGAGGTGACAAACCTAGTCAGTCGCACCGAAGGCACCATCAGCGACATCATACCATTTGTTTTCTTCCTGGAGTGTACCCTGCGAAGAGTGTTGGATCAGGCCGTAGATGAGCGTAAAGAGGAAGAGGAAGAGTTTTGGTCATCATCACCACCAGAAACAGCCTTAGCAGCATCGCTTGCTGGACCAGCTGCAACGCTGGAAGAGGATTGTGAGGAAGAGGAGTCAGAGGAGGAATGTGGCTTAGAGGCGGAAGACCAACCACAACAGGCATCCCAGGGTGCTCGTTGTCACCTATCTATTACCCGTGGTGTTGTACGTGGCTGGGGGCCGGGAAGAAGATACCTTCAGTGACATCACTGAGGACGAGGAATGGGACATGAGTAGCTCGGCATGCAACCTTGTGCAAATGGGGTCATGCTGTCGTGCCTGTTGAGGGATCCTCGTATAAAAAAGCTGAAGGAGAACGACCTGTACTGGGTGTCCACACTACTAGACCCCCGGTATAAGCATAAAGTGCCTGAAATGTTACCGCAAGTTGGAAAGGATGCAGCAGTTCCAAAATAAATTAAAAAGTAAAACAGCGTATAAGGGTGATGTCACAACACAAAGGGAATCTAACAGGGGAAGAGGTGAAAGTAATCCTCCGACTCCCATGACCAGGCCGGCAAGGACAGGACGCTTTACAGATGTGTTGTTGATGGAGGACATGCAGAGCTTTTTCAGTCCTATGCATCGCCACAGCCCTTGTCCACCCTCAGAGAACGACTCGACCGCCGGGTAGCAGACTACCTTGCCATAACTGCAGATCTCGACACTCTGAGGAGCGATGAACAACTTGACTACTGGGTGTGCAGGCTTGACCTGTGGCCTGAGCTATCCCAATTTGCAATAGAACTTCTGGCCTGCCCCGCTTCAAGTGTCCTGTCAGAAAGGACCTTCAGTGCAGCAGGAGGTATTGTCACTGAGAAGAGAAGTCGCCTAGGTCAAAAAAGTCTAGATTACCTCACCTTTGTTAAAATGAATGAGGGATGGATCCCGCTGCCTTGGGCTAAAAATGGTCCACACGCTGCTGTATTTTATCTTCGAATGCCGGATGACTTGCGTGACTTATCCTCCACCAACTAGGGTTCAAGCCGCAATGTTTTAGGGCACTTGCTGCCTGGGAAACAAGCATCAATTTTTCTGGCTGCAACAATACCTAATTTTTCATTGATGTTTATGGGGGAAAAAAGTTAAGTTTAAACCTAACAGCCTAGCATAAACCCCACGTCTAAACACCACTAATCTGCTGCCCCCAACATCGCCGACACCTACATAAAGTTATTAACCCCTAATCTGCTGCCCCTGACATTGCCGCCTCCGAAATAAATGTATTTACACCTAATCTGCTGCTCCCGATATCGCCACCACTATAATAAAGTTATTAACACCTATTCCCCCACACCCCAACATCACCCACACTATAATAAAGATATTAACCCCTATTCCCCAACATCACTGCCCCTAAATAAACCTATTAACCCCTAAACCGACAGCCCCCCACATCTCAAAAAACTAAATTAAACTATTAACCCCTAAACCTAACAACCCCCTAACTTTAAATTAAAATTACAAGATCTCTATCTTATTTGAATAGCCAATAGAATTTCAGTATCTCTCATCCTATTGGCTGATTTGAACAACCAATAGGATTTCAGTAGCTCTCATCCTATTGGCTGATTTGAATTTAAAAAATCAAATCAGCCAATAGGAATGAAAGGGACTCCATTTTGAAAAGGTGCCCTTGCATTGAGGATTCAGTATACAGCGGCAACTGTATGAAAAGAATGCTCTGTGCTGGATGTCTTTAGGATGGACCTGCTCCGCACTGCAGTGATGAAGATAGAAGATGCCGCCTGTATGAAGATAGAAGACACCACTTGGATGGATGAAGACCTCGCTGCCTGGATGAAGACTTCGCCTCCTGGATGTCTGGACTTCAGAAACTATAAGTGGATCGTCGGGGGTTAGAGTTAGGTTTTTTTAAACTTTTTTTGGGTGTTTATTTTTTTTAGATTAGCATTTGGGCTTTTCTTAAAAGAGCTAAATGCCCTTTTCACGGCAAGAAAAAGACCTGAATGCCCTTTTAAAGTGAATGTAAATTTTTGTTGTGACGATTCCGCCTAAGCATTGCTTTACTATTATTTAGTTAAACCGCTAAGTATTTTTCTTTAATACAACTACCATCTCTATTATATTTATTATATAAACTTTCTGCCTTTTTCATTCGGACTCCTCCCTGTCACTACTTCCGAGTATAGATTGTTCGCACCTGCTCTATATGTTTCTCTCTAGCGCGCGCCCGTTGAGCTGTGGACCTGCGTATGCACTGAGTCTATTTAGTTAAATTGCAACATAGTATTCAATGAATAATTACATTCATTGAATACTATACTGTCAGAGATCGCAGCAGCAGAGTCCTGCTCATCACAACTTGTGAACGTGCATCTAGACTGAGTATGAAGAATTTTGTTTAGCGCATAAGCAGAACAAGTGCATGACGTTTCAAAATAGGGGTTGAACCCCCCGGGGGGAAACAATGATTGGGAACTGGATTTCACATGAAGTGTCAATCAAACAGCCAATATGTCGGGCTGAGGAAAGGTATAATTCAAAGGTATAATTTAGTGATATTAGTCCTTTAAAAAAAAAAATATGAATTAAAGTTGCCCTATTTTGGCTAAAAGATTAATATGGCGTTAACGAATGTCCTGAAGTTTACATTCACTTTAAGGTCAATGCCCATACAAATGCCCTTTTCAGGGCTATGGGTAGATTAGGTTTTTGTTAGAGTTAGGTTTTTTATTTTGGGGGGTTGGTTGGTGGTGGGTTTTACTGTTGGTGGGTCTTTGTATTTTTTTTCAGGGAAAAGAGCTGATTTCTTTAGGGCAATGCCCTACAAAAGACCCTTTTAAGGGCTATTGGTAGTTTATTGTAGGCTAGGGTTTTTTTTATTTTGGGGGGGCTTTTTTATTTTTAAAGGGCTATTATATTAGGTGTAATTGTTTTTATTTTGAATCATTTTGTTTGTTATTCTTCGAAATGTAGTGTTTGCTAATTTTTGTAATTTAGTGTTTGTTATTTTTTGTAATTTAGTATTTTTTATTTTTTGTAATTATAGATTTTTTTTTTTTAGTAGTGTACCACATGACTTAAAAAGCTCTTCATAGAGGAATCTGAGACGCATGTACAACTATATTGCTTACTAACTTGCTTGTTTACTACTGCACTAACATCCTTTTGAAATAATATAAGAACTGTGGAGAACTGTGTTTGACAGAAACTTGCATACAATTACCAACTGAATGCTATATATATTTATATGTTTTTTCGATGCTTTTGCATGGTACCATGAAACATTTTTTTGTACACACCAGTTTTGGATGCTGCTTAAAGTTACAGCGCTGATTACTCCAAGGCCCCTATTTATCAAATGGTCTTGCGGACCTGATCTGATAGTGCGGATCAGGTCTGCAAGACCTTGCTAAATGCGGAGAGCAATACACTCTCCGCATTTAACATTGCACCAGCAGCTCACAAGAGCTGCTGGTGCAATGCCCCCCCTGCAGACTTGCGGCCAATGGGCCACCAACAGGGGGTGTCAATCAACCTGATCGTACTGGATCGGGTTAAATTGTTGCTCTGAGCAGGCGGACAGGGTTATGGAGCAGCTGGGCATCAAGCTCCATTCAGACCTTGATAGATAGGCCCCCAAATCTCTATTTTGGCCATATAGGAGGATTTTCTATTCAATTTAGACTAGAGACATAAGTTTCAGTGCCTTATATAGTGAGTCGATGTGTGTATGCTGTATGACTGCAACTAGTGAATATGTGATACATTGTATATATGTATATCTTTTTTACTATGCCTGTTTATGCCTAGTTTGTTTCGGTTCTGGAGTTTAGAACTGTTTAAAAGTCAAAATTAAAAAATACTTCAAAATAAAAGAGTGCTGTACTCCCGGTCTTTTTAAGGACTTTCTAACAGTTTGAAGTCCTTTTATTCTTTCTTATAGTAATAAATAAATATATGTTTTAAGGGTTTGCACCATAACAGGCTATCAAACCTGTAAAATTATAAGCACTATACATGAAGAATATTTATTTATCTCTATGATTAATAACTTTAATATAGTGTTTGAGATGTGAGGGGCCTCGGTTTAGGGGTTAATAGGTAGTTTATGGGTGTTAGTGTACTTTTAATTAATACAAGGAAGAAAGAAAAATGGGGCTGCTAGCCTCATCCTACCTAACTAGAGTATAAAATAATAATTTTTATTAATTCCATTTTTAAAAATAGTCAGAGTCACCTCTGTACTAACATCAAACACACATAAAAACACACCCTTCACCCATAAAATATGTGCACCACTCCCCTGTTTCCTGGCCGATAACAGGAAGCGTCAGCTTCAGGTGACAGGAGTGGTGACACGATACTAACAACAGCTAGGTAAAAAACATGCGTTTCAGCCACAATTCGACCTATATCAATGTTATCTGTTAGATAGTTGCATAAAAAATGAACAAGCAGAAGCTATGAAATTGTACGTTTAAATACCCCTCCTTAAACTTAGTCAGCCTATCCGGAATAGTATGCATGCCCAACCTCCAAAGTCATCCAATCATATTCCTCCATTGTAATGAAAATAAACCATTCCGATTTGCTAATGAAAGCTATAGGCGTGTATTCTCATTGCCGAGTTTCTTCCTCTGTAACTTTCTAATACGCTCCCCCGATACACACCTCCTCTTACACCACATAGTTTGGGGGCGTGTCCGTCACGGGCCGCGCTACTGATTGGCTGGATATCGGCAGCAACAATTCTCGGCTGTTAAACAGGAGTCAGGCATACTAGCACAACTGTACGATGCTATATTTGTTGAAGAGAATATCGAAACTGGCTATTTATTAGTATAGTGACAGGAAAGATTTATACCCTCGTCATACTGCATACAGATCCGATCAACAGATCGTTTGTAGAGACCCTATGACAGGTATAATTCACTCCAAATAAAGGTGGACTGACATATATTATCAAGTGTCATACACTAATATGTCCAGTTCATACCAGTAATTAAAATAGCCCAATTATGATTCCAATGTAAGATAACGCCTTTAACTCAACACATACAAATTCTTAACATTAAGATTAATTAGTTATTATAGTTAAAGTGAAGTTTCCTATCATATTAACATGGATAGTTAAAGGTACACCCAATAGTTCTTATTTTCACTCATCCCATTGGGCATAACAGAATTTAAATTGAAAATCCATTTAGTCTCCATCTTAAGCAGTCTCTGTTCAGTCTCACCCCCTCTAATACCAGGCCTTAAACGTTCAATGCCCAAACACCTAAAGCTTTTAGAACTGCCTTGATGTGTCTGCAGAAATTTTTTTGCCACAGTAGTGATTTTTCTCCCATTTTCTACATCTTTCTCAGCATTTTTAATATTGCTCAGTGGTCGGTCATTCGAGTGCCCACACTTTGGGTCGTCATCCCTACGTAATACAAATTGCAGTCACAGGTGATACAGTAAATTACATTGGTACTTTTACAATTGATAAAGTCTCGTATAGGCCACTTCTTCCCAAACCTATCAGTACTTACTTTTTTTCTTAGTCATGTGTTGACACACTCTACATCCACCACATGCTATTAGACCCTGATAGATGGGTGCTTTGTTAATATTTCTGTCAAAGTGACTTCTAGTCGGTGAGTCACTAATATTATTAGCCCGTCTGTAGGTAAAAGAAGGTTTATCTGGGATTAACGGGCCTAGTACCTAGTCCGCTTTAAGGACATGCCAATGTCTATTCACACTGGGAGTTATACAATCACTGGCTCTCGAATATGTGGTAACATACCTTACGGTATTATCAGTAGTTTTTATTCTGGAAGTGAGTAAATCCTTCCTGTCCTTATCAAGGGCTTTGTTATACGCTCTGGCAAGGGATTTTCTTGAATATCCCCTTTTAAGGAGTATGATTCTTAAATCTATTGCAGCATTTTTAAAAGTTTCCTCACTACTGCAATTCCGTCTCAGATGGAGATATTCCCCTACTGGTAATCCCCTTATAGTAGCAGAATGATGGTAACTGCTAGCTAATAAGATGTTATTCATGGCAGTGGGTTTTCTGTAAGTATCAGTTGCTAATTCATTATCGATCTTACAGATCTGAAGATCTAGAAATTCAACTTTTTCTTTACTTATTGCAGAAGTGAGGTATAGCAAAAAAGGGTTCACATTAAGGGCCTGAATAAATTCCTCCAATAGACATTGCGGGCCATTCCATACAAAGAAAATATCATTTATATACCTGGACCAGTGGGAAATATACTGAGTCAGGTGTTTCAAAGAATCTTGAAGTTAAAGGTGTTATCTTACATTGAAATCATAGTTGGACTATTGCAATTATTGGTATGAACTGGAAGTATTAGTGTATGACACTTGATAATATATGTCAGTCCACCTTTATTTGGAGTGAATTATACCTGTCATAGGGTCTCTACAAATGATCTGTGGATCAGATCTATATGCAGTATGACGAGGGTATAAATCTTCCCTGTCACTATACTTATAAATAGCCAGTTTCGATATTCTCTTCAACAAATATAGCATCATACAGTTGTGCTAGTGCCTGACTCCTGTTTAACAGCTGAGAATTGTTGCTGGCGATACTCAGTCAATCCGTAGCGCAGCCTGTGGCGGACACGCCCCCAACCTATGTGTTGTAAGAGGAGGTGTATATTGGGGGAGCGTATTAGAAATTTACAGAGGAAGAAACTCAATAATGAGAATACACGCCTATAGCTTTCATTAGCAAATCGGAATGGTTTATTTTCGTTACAATGGAGTAATATGATTGGATGACTTTGGAGGTTGGTCATGCATACTATTCCAGATAGGCTGACTAAGTTTAAGGAGGGATATTTAAACGTACAATTGCATAGCTTCTGCTTGTTCATTTTTTTATGCAACTATCTAACAGATAACATTGATATAGGCCGAATTGCGGCTGAAACGCATTTGTTTTACCTAGCCGTTGTTAGTATTATGTCACCACTCCTGTCACCTGAAGCCAACGCTTTCTGTTATCGGCAAGGAAACAGGGGAGTGGTGCACGTATTTTATGGGTGAAGGGTGTGTTTGTATGTGTGTTTGATGTTAGTACAGAGGTGACTCTGACTATTTTTAAAAATTTAATTAATAAAAATTATTATTTTATACTCCAGTTAGGTAGGATGAGTGCTAGCAGCCCCATTTTTCTTTCTTGCTTGTATTAATTAACTCTATATTGTTGGGGCAGCACCAGGATTTGCAAGTCCTTTACCTACCTATTTTCACTACACGTAGTGCCAGTAATTATATTTCTCCCTATAGTAATTATTAGTGAGGGCCTCAGCCAGCACGCTTTATTTATTACTTGAGCACACGTTTAAAAAAAAATTCTTACATCAAACATGACATCATTTGACCTGGGAGCAGAAATGCTTAAATGGACGGAAGACATTACTAATCTGACTTTAGAATTAAAGAATAAAAATACTAATGATAGCAATGGTTCAGCTGAGTGGTATGAATCACTTAAAGACCTTAAAACAAATTAGAAAGCAATGGAATATAGGTATGTACAACTTTTATAAAGACAATACCGTAATTCCAAGAGGCTTGCATTTAAAACCTTTTCCGTCTTTTAGTGATTTCAAACCAGAGTTTAAACTTAAATGGGAAGGCGCTCTTACAGAGTGCTTGTTAAAACTGATTGGGTACCTGACCGAACATGAGCTTGACAAATTAACTACTATTAACGAGGAAATCTCTAAAATATGAGCTGATTTAAAAGAATTTGAAATGAATAAAGATTTTGAAAAGTCATACAATAAAACTAAAAGTGAAGTAGAAAAATTAGCAAAATTCCTTTCAGAGAAAAAAGAGGGCAAAATAGATAGACCTCAATGATTATACCAAACAGACTATATATTCATGGGTTAAAAACAGAGTGGCAGGGTTAGAGCCAGATGCCTCAGATAGAGATGGAGATAGCACAGATGCTGACAATTCTGATCCAGATATTGGTAATAGACCTAAAACGATGCTTAAAAATAGGATCCAATCCCATAGAGTTAATTTGGATAAAGGTGTCCCTTTAGGCGAAGAACCCGAAGGGGAAGAGGTAAACAGGCCCAGACCGAAAAGGCAGGTACGCTTCAACCAAAAGCAATCCCACAAAAAGAAGTAGAACACTCAGAACTGAACACTATAATTCTATCTGATAAAATTCTTACACCTAATCAGAATGTAGTCCTTAAAAAAGGTTTAACATTAATCCCAACTCCCGCTTTGAATAAATTTGAAGTTATTAAAGATGCACATTTGTTAACTAGAAAAATCTTATTAAAGAAATATTTTTGTAATCGATAGGATCCTTCTATAGACATAACTGACTTGAGTGCTATAGATGATTTTATATCTCTATTGGATGATAAGAGTGGAGAAAACTTTGAAATAGTAGATAATAGTTGGAGACATATACTTAAAAAGAAATCACATTTTGTACCCCCGAATAGCACTTCTTCTAATGCCCTAACTTTCTTGAACCTAGTGTGTAATGATATTATAAGTACACCCACTGGGAATAGCCATGGAGGGTATAACCTCAGTAAGGAACAGAACCAAGCCCTACAAGAGCTAAGAAAGTGGAATGATGTGCAAATCATGAAAAGTGATAAAGGGGGCAATATAGTGATTTGGCCGAATTAGTTGTATATAGAAGAGGCGAAACGACAACTGTTTAATAGTGACAACTATAAAAATCTACTAGGTAATCCCACTGATATGTTTCTTAATAAGTATAACAGACTAATTAGGGAGGCATTGGCAAAGGAGGTTATAGACCTCAAGGAGTTTAAGTTCTTAACAGCGAAACAACCAAGGGTCGTTACATTTTACTTGCTACCCAAAGTACACAAGAACCTGATTAAACCACCGGGGAGACCCATTGTATCGGGTATATGGTCCTTAACAGAAAAAGCAAGTAAATACGTAGATGCCAGACTTAGAAATATCGTAGAAACGTTGCTTTCATACACGAGGGATACTATGTATATCCTAAATAAAATTCAAGATGTTGTGATTAATCCAGAAACCCTATTAGTGACTCGCGATGTCGAATTGCTTTATACCAGCATTAAGACTCAATGGGGTAGCAGAGCAATCTCTCACTTTTTATCCAAAGACCCTAATATGCGGTGTGAACTAAATTAATTTACTGGAATTTGTACTTACACACAACTTCTTTGTGTTTGATGATAGATTTTACCTTCAAGTATGTGGCACCGCGATGGGCACTTTGTGTGCCCCGACATACGCAAATATATACCTGGGCTGGTGGGAAGAGACAGTAGTGTTTCATGATTCTTTGAAACACCTGACTCAATATATTTCCCACTGGTCCAGGTATATCAATGATATTTTCTTTGTATGGAATGGCCCGCAATGTCTATTGGAGGAATTTATTCAGGCCCTTAATGTGAAACCTTTTGGCTATACCTCCCATCTGCAATAAGTAAAGAAAAAGTTGAATTTCTAGCTCTTCAGATCTGTAAGATCGGTAATGAATTAGCAACTGATACTTACAGAAAACCCACTGCCACGAATAACATCTTAGCTAGCAGTTACCATCACTCTGTTACTATAAGGGGTTTACCAGTAGGGGAATATCTCCGTCTGAGACGGAATTGCAGTAGTGAGGAAACTTTTAAAAATGCTGCAATAGATTTAAGAACCAGACTCCTTAAAAGGGGATATTCCAGAATATCCCTTGCCAGAGATTATAACAAAGCCCTTGATAAGGACAGGAAGGATTTACTCACTCCCAGAATAAAAACTACTGATAATAACGTACGGTATGTTGCCACATATTCGAGAGCCAGTGATTGTATAAATCACAGTGTGAATAGACATTGGCATGTCCTTAAAGCAGACGAGGTACTAGGCCCGTTAATCCTAGATAGGCCTTCTTTTACCTACAGACGGGCTAATAATATTAGTGACTCACTGACTAGAAGTCACTTTGACAGAAATATTAACAAAGCACCCATCTATCAGGGTTCTATAGCATGTGGTGGATGTAGAGTGTGTCAACACATGACTAAGAAAAAAGTCATTACTGATAGGTTTGGGAAGAAGTAGCCTATAAGAGACTATTTTCACTACACGTAGTGTCAGTAATTATCTTTCTCCCTATGTTAGTGTACTTTGTAACAATTTAGTTATGAGTTTTGTGAAACATTTTTGTTACAAAAAATCCATAATTACTGGTCTCAGATTGTGGAACGAATCGTGTCGGTATAGGCTGTAACACAAGCTTTTTAGCCTCACCGCAAAACTTGTAATGGAAATCTCATGCAAAAATAATTTTTTTGAGTGCGGGATTGACGTTGCATTACAGGCTAAAATGCTTGCGGTTTAACCAGAATGCAAAACTTGTAATCTAGGTGATAATGTTTTAGTTCAGGTACGCCTTCATTCATGCTTTAGTCTTCATATGTCTTTAGTATATATCTTCTTTGAGCAAAATAAGACATCTAATTTTGCAGTATTAATGTTTTTGTTTTGGTATGCCTTCAACATGCAGTTTTAACCATAGATTAGCTGCTACAATATAGTTTACAGATTAGAAATTGTTAACTCCATGATTTATGGATGTTATTCCCTAATACAATACGAATATAACTCAGCAGTATTGTTCATATAGAATTATACTAATACGTTGGGTCTCAGAGGGGCCCTGCTGCTATATCCCTCAACATTTAACCCTTATTTATTTGCAATATCCGTGGTCCAAGAGTGGCCACTTATTTTCAGTAGGGGTACGCTTTTCCTTTATTTTCATACATTTTACGGGTTCATTAATACAATATATAAACTTGTTCTTTGAGTAAAAAAATACATCTTATTTTGTAGTTGTAATGTTTTTGTTTTGGTATGCCTTCAATATACAGTTTTAAACACAGATTAGATGTTACAATATAGTTGACAGATTAGAAACTGTTAACTCAAAGATGTTATTTACTAATACAATATGAATATGACTCAACATTAAAATTTATATAGAATTGTACTAATGTGTTGGGTCCCAGAGGGGCCCAGTTGCTACATCCCCCAACATTACACCTTATTATATTCAATACCCGTGGTCCAAGATTGGCCACTAATTTCCAGTTGGGGTAGGCTTAGCCTTTATTTTTGTATATTTTAGGGGGCTCATTGATACAACATATAGAACTTGTACTAAAAATTAAAAAATGAGGTTTGTCATTTGACACACAAAAGTGGTCTCCATTATTGAAGTTGACCTCCTACAGCATGAGCATTTCTTACTGAGGCCCAAAAGTGACCTTGCATGTCATTATGGAGACAAATGAAAACCAGGCATTCTAGTTGCATACCATGCCCTTGTATCTCCTTTCTAGAATGTAAAATGTATATTGGGAATATTTGGTAATGTGATATATTTATTCCATTATTATTCAGTTTTACTGTTTTATACTGTGTATATGCCTGTAACAATCATCAAATAGTAAAAAAAATAAAGCATAATAAAACAAAATAGAGCATTCATCTCTTTTACAGTGCCCAAAGCCCTCACCTTAATAAAAAGCCCACCCCAAAAAATAAAAAAACCCTAACACTAACTCCAGAATATCTACTCATGGTTCCTGAAGTCCGTACATCCCTCTCTATCCAGGCAGCTAGAAGTCTTCATCCAGGTGGCGAGAAGTCTTCATCCATCGCAGGGGAGTCTTCTATATTCATCCCGGCGGGGCGGAGCGGAGCTATCCAGGACCGGCGATGACATAATGCGCGGAGCGGCCACTTCGTACGATCACCTCCGTACACTGAAGTTGAATGCAAGGTACCCATTTAAAAATGGCGTACCTTGCATTCCTATTGGCTGATTTGATTCTTCAAATTCAAATCAGCCAATAGGATGAGACCTACTGAAATCATATTGGCTGTTCAAATTAGCTTTGTCAAGCTGACAAAAGTCCACTTTTAAAATGCCTTGCTTTTTTGTTTATTATGGGGTGCTCTCTCTTCCTTTCTTTTCATCATTATGTTCTATAGGTTTTAATTTATGTGCACAAGGTGCAGTTAGACTATAAACAGGTTATTAACCCTTTCACCACCGGGACTTTCAGACAAAAACTTTTTTTTGCTATCACTCCATTTAAAAAGAAATAGGGCCTTGTTTTTTGTTTTATTTACCTATCAAATCTATATATATATATTTTTTTTTAAGTAGACAACCCAAGGTAATGATCTAGGCCCATTTTGGTATATTTCATGCCACCATTTCATCACCAAATGCAATCAAATAAAAAAAAAAATTGGTACGTTTTTTTCACAAACTTTGGGTTTCTCACAGCAATTATTTACTTACTGCTTGTGAAATCATAGCACAGATGTTTGTAAAAGTTTCTCTGGGATCCCCTTTGTTCAGAAATAGCAGACATATATGACTTTGCCTTTTTTTTTTGGTAATTAGAAGGCAACTAATTGTAGCTGTGCACCACACTTCTATTATTCCCGGTAGTAAAGAGGTTAATTATGTATCTTAACCCGGTAGTAAAGAGGTTAATTATGTATCTTAAAATATTAATTTTAACTTTAGTGCAGAGATTAGCCTCCCACCTGATACTTCCCGCCCCCTGATCCCTGCCTGATCCCTCCCAAACAGCTCTCTTCCCTCCCCCACCCCCCACTGGTAACCCCCATTTTAGGTACTGGCAGACAGTCTGCCAGTATGAAAATAAGGCTTTTTTTTAAATAATATATATATTTTTATTTTATTTTATATTTTGTGTAGTGTATGATTCCCCCTTATCCCCAACCTCCCTGATCCCCCCAAACAGCTTGCTAAACTCCCCTCTAAGTATTACCCACCATCTTCGGTACTAAGATGTCTGCCAGTACCTACAAACTGCTTTTTTTTTATTTTTATTTTTTATAAATGTTTTGCATATTTTCTGTAGCATAGTGTCCTCCCCACATGCAATCTTTAGCTAGAGTCCCCAAAACCTCCAGATCCCTTTTTCGGTAGTGTAGCTGCCCCATCCCTCCCAGTCCCTTTATTATTTTTTTCTGTAGCGTAGTCACTTCCCACTCCCTCCCTCTCCCTCCCGCCTCCCCTGCTGGGCCACCCACCTGCCACCCACCCACACCTGCCACCCACCCACACCTCCTGCCGGCACCAACAGAAGATCGTTACAGATGGTGTCACACACAGTGTCACCCTCTGTAACGATCAGGCATCTGCCCTTATATGGAGCTGGAGCACCAATCACGCTCTGGCTCCATATGCAGCAGATGCGTGAAGCTTCAGGAGCTCTAGATCTCAGCTGTAACTTAACAACCGAGAGTGCTGGAGCTTCCTGAAGCGAAGACGTAAGTATAAGTCTTGTAGTATAATAGGCAAAGAACTGCAAGACGTATATATGTCCTTTTGGGTGAAGGGGTTAAAGGAACATTAAACGCAGTGGAATTGTATAATCAACCAATGCATAATAATAAGATTATTCAATAATATGAGATGAGCAGTAGATTAACAGATTTCTAAGTGTCCTTCCATTTGACCATCAGTGAATCACAGACTCAAATATATATACAATTTTATATTTTTTGATGGAGCTCGTACCTCTGAAATTGTGAATATAAGAAGTCTGTGCACTGTTTGATTATTGAAGTAAACTGTAAAATGTTTAAAATTTGCATAGTCTTTCTTTTTAAAAGGACAGTAAAGTCAAAATGAAACTTTCATTATTCAGATAGAGCTTGCAGTTTTAAACAGTGTTCCAATTTACTTCTGTTGTTTAATTTGTTGTTCTTGGTATTCTTTATAAAAAAAGGATACCTAGGTAGGCTCAGGTGCAGCAAATTGTATCATCTATCTGAATCATAAAAGAAAAAAAAAATGTTCTTTATGTCCCTTTAACTTTAGTGTCACTCAAACAAGAAATTAAAAACAGTGTCTCATGTGTAAATAATTTCCATTTTACTAGGCATCCAGGTGTTCATCCTACAGTCACAGCTTTATTTATTTAGTAAAATAATGGTAGTTAAACAGAAAAATATCATGGAGCAGCTATACTGGATTTGAAAGGCAAATGAGATTCCTAATAAAAAACAATTCAGAGCTGACTGAAGATGGCATCTACATGAATCAATCATTTATTTTGACCAGAAACTTCTCATTTGGTGCCCAATAATCTATAGTTCTGTCCTCAGGTGAGATGATCTAAGACATCTTGGGTCCAATCACATATGCAGCGTCGCCCGTAAAAGCTGGTGCTGCCAATTTTTTTGAGAATCTAGCGATCACATATACAGCACCACATACAATTGTGGAGCGTATATTTTACCCATTGCCCGCTGTTTTCACTCCCATAAACTAACATAGAACCAGCGTCGCAAGTTGTTATCACATATTCAGCACAAAGAAATTGTACTCCATATTCACCTTGCCACACATACTGTAGGCAGACGCAGCAAGCCTTGCGCTGAGTATATTGCTGAGTATATGAGCACCGTAACTAATTAAAAGCCTTAACAAACACCTAACGCATGCGGAATATGTACCTCTCAACCGCCATCCCCCCACCGCAATAACTAATAAATGTATTAACCCCTAAACCGCCAGCCCCCACATGGCAAAATATCTAATAAAATTATTAACCCCTAATCCGCCACCCAGATTAGTTTTTTAAAATTAGGTTTATTTATTTTTTTGAGGGTTGGGTGGGTGGGAAGTTTTTCTGTTAGGGGTTAATTTGTATTTTTTAATGTAAAAGAGCTGATTTCTTTAGGACAATGCCCTACAAAAGGCCCTTTTAAGGGCTTTTGGTATTTTAGTGTTAGTTTAGGGGGTTTATTTATTTTGCAGTGGCTTTTTTGTTTTTATAGGGGTATTAGATTAGGTTTATTTTTTTTTTTTGGATAATTTTGTTAATTTTTTTTTGTAATCTTAGATTTTTTTATTTTTGTAACATTAGATTTTTTTTTATTTAATCTTAGTTTTTTTTTTAATGTAAACTTAGATATTTTTTTTTCATGTAAAGATAGGATTTTTTATTTTTGGTATTTTTTTATTTTATGTATTTGTAGTTAATTGGGGTTAATTTAGGGGGTGTTAGGGGGCTTAGTGGTTAGATTAATACTTTGCGTTGTGAGGTGGATGGCGGTTTAGAGGTTAATAGGTTAATTTGGTAGATAGCATTGTAGGGGATGGTGCTTTAGGGGTTAATATGTTTATTAGGTACTTTGCGTTGTGGATAGATGGCAGATTAGGGGTTAATACATTTATTAACTAGTATGCGATATGGGGGTTTGTGGATTAAGAGTTAATAGGTTAATTAGGTAGTTTGTGTTCTGGGGGATGGTGGTTTAGAGGTTAATACATTTTATTATTAGTCACAGTGTGGGGGGATGGTGGATATAGAGGTTTTGACGTGTCAGGTTCCTTTTTTATAGACGGGTTAGACTTTTATTGGCGATTACACTTTTTTTTTGTTTTGTTAGTCACCGGCAGTTGATAAAATTCCGTAATTCCCTGGCCACTCCACTCACCAGTTTCTCTGATTTACAGCAGTATATGTGATCTCGCCCCTTGTCATTGCAGGCTGGATCCCTCAAAGAATTTAAGAAACACAAATTTTACCTTGAGAATGGCTTATCTCAGTAAACTGTCTGTGAAGGATATGCTCCTATATTATAATATGATAGACTTGTGCAGCATCAAAACATTTGGTTTGTCCGAATCTTTTGTAACAAATATTCAGGGAAATATTTGTCCCTGAATATATGTCGGCTGCAGTATTCTGTTTACTTTTAGTTTTAAATTAAACAAATACTGAATATTCATAAAACATTTACATTCATTTTCGTTAAACAAACATAAATGTTCCAAAGGTACAGATGATAAAGTTCACCTGTAGCTTTATAGTTAGCTTTAGAGTGCTGGAGAGCCGCACTAACTTGTTCATCTTCTTCACAAAGCCCCAGCCACGCAAAAAGGAGGCTTACCGAAGCGGATCCCAGAGCCTGCACTAAAGGACCTTTTCCTATAGCTCAGACCCTGGTTGCTACGCTATGCCTCCTTTTAGCACGGCCAGGGCTCTGTGAAGAAAGGACCATGCTAGAGTTAAGCGTTTAAATCATTTAAATTTAATTTAATGAAAACAAATTAATACTGATTAATTCCGTCAGTATTTCTTTTTTTCTTTAAATTTTGTTGGTAATTTCCTTCAGATATTCATTTTGTAAAAACTAATATCCATTTTTGGTTAAGAATTTACAATCGAAGGTGTAAAAAATCCCAAACATTTTGTGTTATTTCTTTCCATGGTGGCGAGTTTTTGATTATTGGGCCCTTGGGGCCTGATGATCTCAAGTTTTCTTTTCTGGTGAGATGATCTAAGATGCCTAGTCAGTACTGGAAGGTTCCTCAAACAATTTTATAATGGCAATTTTCAGCTTGATATCTGTTTATTTAGCTATAAAGGGTTCTGAACGTTAAAGGAAATTAACCTACTTTGCAATTTAATGCTCAAAATCAAGCCCAAAACATTTTGCAAGATTTCTCTCCAAGCTAAGGTCATGATGATCAAAAACTTGCTGGTAATGGAGACAATTTTTTAACCTTATATTGTAATGTTATAGTCTCTCCTGTAAATAAAGAACACTACATAGCAACATATACATGTCTCATAATAAAATGTGTTTATAAAGTATTTTGAGGAGCCTTTTAGTACTGACATGACTTCTTAGATCTTCTCTTCTGGGTGGAGAGTTTTAGATCATTGGACACCTCAGGCATGATGATCTAAAACTCTGTAGTTTGGCTAGATTATCTAAAAAGTCTCATCAGTACTGTGAGGTCCCTGTAAGAGTTTTAGGAAGGGACAATTTATATTAAGAGCAGTTTTTTCTAGTTCTGAATGTGAATAAGAGACACATATACTGTATTGCAATATCATGCTCATAAAAACCTCCAAAGATTTTGTGAAATTTCTCTCCATGTTGGTGAGGTCCTGGTCGCCACCAGACCCTTAGGGACTGACTCTGTAAAGTGACTTCTGAGATGCTATAAGAGATCTTTCCAGTACTATGAATTCTCTGTCCTAATTCTATAAAGGGTGTTTTTCTCTTAAGAACATTTTTTTTTAAAAAGGGGTTTTACCTACTTTTAAGTTTGTAAAAACTCTGCATACATTACAATAGGATTTACAAAAAAAAAAATGAAAAAAATTAAAAACATATATCACAAATAAATTAGATATTAAAATAAAGATAAGCAGTAAAAATATTTTTGTTGTTAAATCAAATTTTTGAAAATTTTTAATTCATATAAAAATTGTGCAAGAACAAAATGATTTAAGCTTCACAATAGAAATCATAATTATTATTATTATTATCAGGTATTTGTAGAGCGCCAACAGGTTCCACAGCACTATGAACATGGGTAGTATAAACAAAATGATTACAGGGATCAAATGGGTAGAGGGTCCTGCCGAGAGGTGCACTGTTGTAGTCGGCTCTTATGAAGGTGAACTACAACAGCTGGGCTCATAGGCTTACATGCTATGGGGTTTTAGGGGATAGCAGTGGAGATAGGAAGGCTAGTGTAGGTTGTAAGAATCATAGAGTCTTTAGGGAGCACTTGATGCTTTTAAAACTAGGGGAGATTCTTGTGGAGTGAGGCAGAGAGTTCCATAAGATGGGAGCCAGTCTTGAGAAATCTTGAAGACAGGAATGTGAGGAGGTAAAAAGAGAGGAGGAGAGTAGGAGATCATGAGCAGAGCAAAGGGGACGGAAGGGAGAGCATCTGGAGACAAGGTCTGAGATGTAGGGGGGAGCAATGCAATTGAGGGTGTTGTGTGTCAGAGTGAGAATGTTGTGTTTAATCCTGGAGGCCAGAGGAAGCCAGTGAAGGGATTGGCAGAGAAGTGCGGCTGATGAAGAGCGATGTGCAAGGAAGATGAGCCTGGCAGAGGCATTCCTTATGGATTATAAAGGAGCTAGGTGGCAGCTAGGGAGACCAGAGAGGATAGAGTTGCAATAGTCAAGGCGGGAAAGGATGAGAGAGTGGATTAAAATCTTTGTTGTGTCTTGTTTCCTTGTGTAAGGAAATCTCTAATTTTAGCGATGTTTTTTTAAGGTTTAAGCGGCAGGCTTTAGCCAAGGACTGAATGTGAGGAGTGAAAGAAAGATCTGAGTCAAGTGTAACCCCAAGACATTGGGCATGTGAGGTTGGGGTAATGATGGAGTTGTCATCAGTTATAGAGACATGGAGGGTGGAGATTTTGGAAGAAGGGGGGAAAATAAGGAGCTCAGTTATGGAGAGATTTAGCTTGAGGTAGTGAGAGGACTTCCAAGATGAGATATGAGCGAGACAGTTAGTGACATGGGTTAGCAAGGAAGGAGTTAATTCTGTTGCAGAGAGGAAGATTTGGGTATCGTCGGCATAAACATGATAATAAAACCTGTGGGACTTTATTAAGGAGCTAGTGAGGACGTGTAGATTTAGAAGAGAAGGGGACCAAGGACAGAGCCTTGCGGTACCCCAACAGAAAGAGGTAACAGGGCAGAGGATACCCCAGAGAAGACTACACCAAAGGTACGGTTAGACAGATAGGAAGAGAACCAAGAGAGAGCTGTGTCAAAGATGCTGAAGGATTTGAGGGAATGAGGCAAAAGAGAGTGGTTGACAGTATCAAAGGCTGCAGACAGATCAATGAGGATAAGTAGAGAGAAGTGGTCTTTTGATTTTGCTGTAAGTAGGTCGTTGTTAACCTTAACAATTACTGTCTCTGTTGAGTGAAGGGGGCAAAATCCAGATTGCAGTGTGTCAAGGGGGGCGTTTAATGTAAGGAAATGGGATATACGTGCATATAATAGCTTTTCAAGAAGCTTTGAGGCAACAGGAAGCAGGGAAATAGGGCGGTAGTTGGATGGGGAGGTTGGATCGAGAGAAGGTTTTTTGAGGATATGTGTGACTAATGCATGTTTAAGAGATGTGGGAACTATACCAGTGCTGAGAGAGAGGTTGAAGATGTGTGTGAGTATAGGGGTAAGGGTAGAAGAGAGGGAGGGGAGTAGTTGTGAGGGGATGGGGTCAAGGGGAAAGTTAGTGAGGTGAGAGGATAGTATAAGGGCAGAAACAGGTGCAAAAGAGCTAAACGTATGGCTATGTGGGTTTTGAATTAATGCAAGCTTTTGAGGGGGTGGGAGACCAGTAGTATGTTGAGAGCTGATTTCAGTTCTGATGGAGTGGATTTTGTTGTTGAAGTAGCTGGCAAAATCTTGGGCTGAGAGAAAAGTTGTGGTGGGAGGTGGAGGTGGACGGAGAAGAGTATTGAATGTTGAGAACAGACGTTTTGGATCTGAAGAAAGAATAGAGATAAGAGTAAAGAAGTAGTGTTGCTTATATAGATTAAGGTCAGAATAGTAAGCATTCAAGATGAATTTATAGTGAAGAAAGTCAGCAGAACTCCTAGATTTCCTCCATTGTCTCTCAGCAGTATGGGAACATCTGTGTAGGTACCATGTCAGAGGAGTATGCCAGGGCTGATGATGAGTGTATGTTTCCCAAGCTAAGGTAGGTGGGACCAGGTTATCAAGGACTGATGTAAGGGTGGGGTTATAGTGGTGGATGGATTAATCAGGACAGGAAAAGGAGGGGATGGAAGAGAGAATAGGTTCAAGAGAGCTAGTGAGCTGTTGCTGATCTAATGACTTGATTCTTTTGTGAAGTTTAGTGTGAGGGGTTGAAGGAGGGAGAGTTGTAGGGAGGGAGGTGATGGTACAAGTGAGGAGGTGGTGGTCAGAAAGAGGAAAAGGTGAGTTTTTGAAGTTTGAGATAGTGCATCGATAACTGAAAATCAGATCAAGGGAGTGACCATCTTTCTGAGTGGAAGAGTCAGTCCATTGTGACAGGCTGAAAGAGGAAGTGAGTTGCAGAAGTTGTTTTTCAGAGGAGGCAGTGGGATTATCAACAGGGAGGTTGAAGTCACCGAGAATGAGGGAAGGGGTATCTGAGGGAAGTACGTAAGGTAGCCAGGTGGCAAAGTGATCTAGAAATAGAGTTGCAGATCCAGGGGGGCAGTATATGATTGCAACGTGTATAGAGAGGGGAGAGAATAAGTGAATCATGTGAGTTTCCAATGAAGAAAATGTGAGGGAAGAGAAGGGATGTATTTGTTGAAAGGTGCAACAGGAGGAAAGTAAAATACCAACACCACCTCCTTGTCTATTGTCAGACCTAGGAGTGTGGCTGAAGTGGAGACCCCCATGTGACAGTGCAGCAGAGGAAGCAGTGTCTGAAGGAGAGAGCCAGGTTTCTTTGAGAGCCAGAAGATTGAGAGAGTGGGAGATAAAGAGGTCATGGATAGAAGTGAGCTTGTTGCAAACAGAGCAAGAGTTCCAAAGTGCGTAAGTGAAGGGGGTGGTGGCTTTAAATGCAAGAGGAATGATATTAGGGTTACCAGAGTTTTGTTTTTGAAGTCTATTGAAGGGTACACATGGGTATGCAGGGCAAGGAAAATGTGGGCTCCAGGATTAGGGGAGATGTCGCCAGCAGCTAGTATGAGCAAGAGGGAGAGTGACATGAGATGCGGATTTGCAGTATTTTTGTGATGAGTTGCAAGGGGGAGAGAGAGTCTTTAGGAATGTGTGAAGTTCATGAATACAGAAGTAAGGTGAGGTTAAGAGATATGGGCTAATGAGCAGTGCAGGTGGTGAGGGGTAAGGAGTAATGGAGTAAAGTAGTTTGTTAAACAGACAAAAGGTGGCAAAAAGGAATATGAAGATATTAAGCATTTTTACAAAATAGCCAAACAGTGTATAAAACTCAGTATTAAAACAGAACTTGCCTTATCCCTTGTCCAACCCTTGTTTAATTCCTGTATAATTCATTGTGCCTCACTTATAAATGTTCACTTAAGAGATGTGAACAGATGATATTACACTATTGCTATCTAACCTACATTGCTATCCCCTGCATTGCTTTCCCCATAGCAGTGTTACATTTATAGGCCAGATCATTCAGCTAAATGCAATAAATGAGGTAATGACCTGATCAAAGACAGTCAAAGGTCAATTGGAAATTTTTTATTCAGGGTGAGATAAGTTAAAAATAATAGACAATAGAATTTTGGGAAGGCTGTGGTTAGACCATTAGTGAAATTATACATTTCGGAATTAAAACAAGTATTTGCAAGGTTTGAACATCCCATAGATACAGGCAAGATATCAGCAGGGTAATTACATAATTAATTATACAGACAAATGCAAACAGAGAGGCTTGCAATACAGATGACACAAAAAACAGGGAAATTGGCAGGATTTGAATGCAGAGATCAATTCACATACCAAAGAGAGACTTGTAGTACAAATGACACAAAAAACAGGGAAATTGGCAGGATTTGAATGCAGAGATCAATTCACATATCAAAGAGAGACTTGTAGTACAAATGACACTAAAAATAGGGAAACAGGCAGGATTTGAATGCAGGGATCAATTCACATACCAAAGAGAAGCTACATATCTCAAAGAAGGCTAATAAAAAGTTTTATTAATAATATGAACATTAAATTATTTTATTCCTTATTGTATAATTATTTTCCCCTCCTCTGTTAGTCGACTAAATAGGGGTGTTTGATTGGTGTTTCTCCTCCCTCCAGGTCTGATGTAATCTTTAACCATTTTCATCCTGTAGATATTGCAGTTTTTTTTTTTAACTAAAAGGTGATGAGCAAGTGTTAAAATACCCTAATAGAAAAATACATAATACTCCACTTGGAGAAATTTATGTAGCTCCTTCAGAGCTACTAGTGGCCTCTTGGTAGCCTCACTAATAATAGTTCTCCTCATCCTCTCATCAACTTTGGAGGGTCTTACTGATGATGGTTTGACAGTGCTCCATGGTACATCCAATGCCTTCAATATCCCTCTCATGATTGGTACTTTTCAACAATTAGTTATCAGTTTCATTGACAACTCTTTTCAGACCATGACCTAGAGGCCTATTTATCAAGCAGTCAACTATGCTGCATTCGCCGGCACCAATACGCTTGCCTAACATCGCCTAACATTATGGCCACGGACCTGAATACGATCTCCATATTTATGAAAAAAGCCGGCAAAAAGACATGCACCAAGTACAGGGTGATGAGACGGACTGTTGTTAACTAGCAGTCATCAATCTCACTGCTATTCAGCTTTTTACCAACTTTATTTATATCCTGTCACTAAACGCTGCCACTATACTAAAATGTTTAACCCCTATCCCGCCGCTCCCCGACCCCGCTGCAACTAAATAAAAGTATTAACCCCTATCCCGCCGCTCCCCAACACCGCCGCAACTAAATAAAAGTATTAACCCCTAATCCGTCTCTCCCAGACCCCACCACAACTAAATAAAGTTATTAACCCCTATCCCTCCGCTCCCGGACCAACTAAATAAAAGTATTAACCCCTAAACTCCTGGCCTCCCACATCACTACCACTAACCAAATCTATTAACCCCTAAACTGTCATACCCCCACATCGCCATAAACTAAATTAAGCTATTAACCCCTAAACCTAACAACCCGCTAACTTTACATTAAAATTACAACATCCATATATTTTAATAAATTAAAACTTACCTTTAGAATTAAAATAAACTATATTAAACTATTAATTAACCTACTCTAACTAGTATACTACAATTACATTAAACTACCAATTAAATTAACTATATTACATATTAAAAAACCCTAAACCTACTCAAATTATTTAAATCTACTATTAAAAATTACTAAATTACAAAAAATAAATAAACTCTAAGTTTTTTTACAGGTAAAAGAGCTGATTTCTTTGGGGCAATGCCAAACCAAGGGCCATTGGTAGTTTATTGTAGGCTAGGGTTTTTTATTTGGGGGGGGGGGCTTTTTTATTTTGATAGGGCTATTAGATTAGGTGTAATTCTTTTTTATTTTTGATACTGTTTTTTTTTTGTAACTTAGTGTTTTTTATTTTTTTGTAGCTTAGCATTTATTTTTTTGTAATTTTTAATAATAGATTTAAATAATTTGAGTAGGGTTAGGGTTGTTTAATATGTAATATAGTTAATTTAATTGATAGTTTAAGATAATTGTAGTATAATAGTTAGGGTAGGTTAATTAATAGTTTAATATAGTTCATTTTAATTTTAAAGGTAAGTTTTAATTTATTATAAGATAGGGATGTTGTAATTTTAATGCAAAGTTAGCGGGTTGTTAGGTTTAGGGGTTAATAGCTTAATTCAGTTTATGGTGATGTGGGGGGCTGGCGGTTTAGGGGTTAATAGGTTAAGTTAGTGGGAGTGATGTGGGAGGCCAGGGGTTTAGGGGTAAATACTTTTATTTAGTTGCTGTGGGGTCCGGGAGCGGAGGGATAAGGGATAATAATTATATTTAGTTGCATTGGGGTCTGGGAGCGGAGGGATAGGGGTTAATAATTTTATTTAGGTTGCGGCGATGTCGGGACGGCAGATTAGGGGTGTTTAGACTAAACTAAATTAAGAAGTCTATCAGCCAATAGGAATTAAAGTTGTAAAAATCCTATTGGCTGTTGCAATCAGCCAATAGGATTGAGCTTTCATCCTATTGGCTGATCCAATCAGCCAATAGGATTGAGCTTGCATTCTATTGGCAATTCCAATCAGCCAATAGAATGCCAGCTCAATCCTATTGGCTGATTGGATCAGTCAATAGGATGAAAGCTCAATCCTATTGGCTGATTGCAACAGCCAATAGGATTTTTTCAACCTTAATTCCAATTGGCTGATAGAATTCTATCAGCCAATCGGAATGTAAGGGACGCCATCTTGGATGATGTCATTTAAAGGGAAACCTCATTGTAAAGAAGATGTCGGAAGAAGAGGATGCTCCGTGCCGGATGTCTTGAAGATGGAGCCGCTCCGCACCGGATGGATGAAATTAGAAGATGCAGTCTGGATGAAGACTTCTGCCTGGTTGGATGAAGACTTCGGCCCGCTTGGATGAAGACTTCTGCCGGCTTTGCTGAGGACTTCTGCCGCTTCATTGAGGATGGATGTCGGTTCTTCAAAAACTGTGTGGATCTTCGGGGGTTAGTGTTAGGTTTTTTTAAGGGTTTATTGGGTGGGTATTATTTTTAGCTTAGGGTTTGGGCAGAAAAAGAGCTAAATGCCTTGTTAAGGGCAATGCTCATCCAAATGCCCTTTTCAAGGCAATGTGGAGCTTAGGTTTTTATTTGGGGGGTTTGGTTGTGTGGATGGGGAGTTGTACTGTTGGGGGGTATTTGTATTTTTAATTACAGGTAAAAGAGCTGATTTCTTTGGGGCAATGCCCCGCAAAAGGCCCTTTCAAGTGCCATTGGTAGTTTATTGTAGGCTAGGGTTTTTTTTTTTTTATTGTGGGGGGGCTTTTTTATTTTCATAGGGATCTTAGATTAGGTGTAATTATTTTAAATATTTGATCATTTATTTTTTATTTTGTGTAACTTAGTGTTTTTTATTTTTTGTAACTTAGTGTTTTTTATTTTTTGTATCTTAGTTGTTAGTTTTTTGCAACTTAGTAATTCTTTATTGTAGATTTAAATAATTTGAGTAGGGTTAGGTGTTTAAATATGTAATATAGTTTAATGTAATTTTAGTATAATAGTTAGGGTAGGTTAATTAATAGTTTAATATAGTTTAATGTATTTTTAGTATAATAGTTAGGGTAAGTTAATTAATAGTTAAATATAGTTTAATTTAATTCTAAAGGTAAGTTTAAATTTATTATAAGATAGGGATGAGTTAATATTTAATGTAAAGTTAGCGGGTTGTTAGGTTAAGGGGTTAATAGTTTAATTTAGTTTATTGTGATGTGGGGGGCTAGCGGTTTAGGGGTTAATAGGTTTAGTAAGTGGTAGTGATGTGGGAGGCCAGGGGTTTAGGGGTTAATACATTTATTTAGTTGCGGAGGGCTCCGGGAGCAGTGATTTAGGGGTTAATAACTTTATTTAGTTGCGGTGGGCTCGGGGAGCAGCGGGATAGGGGTTAATAACTTTATTTAGTTGCGGTGGGCTCGGGGAGCAGCGGGATAGGGGTTAATAACTTTATTTAGTTGCGGCGGGGTCTGGGAGTGGCGGGATAGGGGTATAACTTAATTTAATTAAAGTGGGGTCCAGGAGCGGCGGGATAGGGGTTAAACATTTTAGTATAGTGGCGGTGTTTAGTGACAGGATATAAATAAAGCTGGGAAAAAGCCGAATAGCATTGAGTTCAATGACTGTTAGTTAAGTGGTAGGGATGTGGGAGGTCAGGGGTTTAGGGGTTAATACATTTATTTGGTTGCGGAGGGCTCCGGGAGCAGTGGTTTAGGGGTTAATAACTTTATTTAGTTGCGGTGGGCTCGGGGAGCAGCGGGATATGGGTTAATAACTTTATTTAGTTGCAGCGGGGTCTGAGTGTGGCGGGATAGGGGTTAATAACTTTATTTAGTTGCGGCGGGGTCCAGGAGCGGTGGGATAGGGGTTAAACATTTTAGTATAGTGGCGGTGTTTAGTGACAGGGTATAAATAAAGCTGGGAAAAAGCCGAATAGCATAGAGATCAATGACTGTTAGTTAACAACAGTCCGCTGTTCATCGCCCCGTACTTGGTGCGCGACTTTTTGACAGCTTTTTTAATAAATAAGGAGAGCGTATTGAGGTCCGCGGCCGCGATGTTAGGCGATGTCAGGCGAGCGTATTGGTGCTGTTGAATGCAGCACAGTTGACGGCTTGATAAATAGGCCTCATAGAATATAATAAAAACTGAAAAGTGAAACATTTCTCCGGGTTCCATTGAATACGCAAACAAATAGAACACTGTCAGAAGTTATCGAAAAGGTCTCAAACATTACGGGATACTGAACTAGATTTAAAGAGGAAAATAAACTTCTTGAGTCTTAGTTCCGAATGAGATATTTAAGTTTACAAAAAATGCAAAAGTTTCTTTTTAATGTATTGTTATATGTGATATTTATTGCTGGACCAGGTATAGGACTAGTTGGAGTTAAGTTACGAGTTTTGCATTAACAGGGGTGTGGTGCTAACAAGCAGTTTATGCTCACCACTCACTTGCAGACAGCGCTGGTATTACGGGTTTTTAGAAACCTGGCGTTAACCACAAAAAAGTGAGCGAAGAGCAACATTTAGCTCCACATCCACCTCAATACCAGCGCTGCTTACGGTAGCGGTGAGCTGCTAAAACGTGCTTGTGCACAATTTCCCCATAGAAATCAATGGGGGAGAGCCGGCTGAAAAAAAACCTAACACCTGCAAAAAAGCAACATTCAGCTTCTAACGCAGCCCCATTGATTCCTATGAGGAAAATACATTTAATGTCTACACCTAACACCCTAACATGAACCCCGAGTTTAAACACCCCTAATCTTACACTTATTAACCCCTGATCTGCTGTCCCTGACATTGCCGACACCTACATTATATTATTAACCCCTAATCTGCCACTCCGGACACTGCCGTCACCTACATTATACTTATGAACCCTTAATCTGCTGCCCCCAACATCGCCGAACCCTACATTAGATTTATTAACCCCTAATCTGCCGTCCCCAACGTCGCCACCACTATAATAAAGTTATTAACGCCTAAATCTAAGTCTAACCCTAACCCCCCTAACTTAAATTTAATTTAAATAAATCTAAATAAAATTAATACAGTTCACTAAATTATTCCTATTTAAAACTAAATACTTACCTATAAAATAAACCCTAAGATAGCTACAATATAACTAATAGTTACATTGTAGCTAACTTAGGGTTTATTTTTATTTTAAAGGCAACTTTGTATTTATTTTAACTAGGTAGGATAGTTATTAAATAGTTATTAACTATTTAATAAATTCCTAGTTAAAATAAAGACAAATTTACCTGTAAAATAAAACCTAACCTAAGTTACAATTACACCTAACACAACACTATAATTAAATAAATAAATAACCTAAACTAAATACATTTAATTAAAATTAAATAAAATTATCTAAAGTACAAAATACCTCCACTAGATTTTTAAACTAATTACACCTACTCTAATCCCCCTAACAAAAAAAAGCCCCCCAAAATAAAAAAGACCTACCCTACAGTAAATTACAAATAGCCCTTAAAATGGCCTTTTGCGGGGCATTGCCCCAAAGTAATCAGCTTTTTTACCTGTAAATTTTTTTTTATAAATACCCCCCCAACATTAAAACCCTCCACCCACACAACCAACCCTACTCTAAAACCCACCCAATCCTCCCTTAAAAAAAACTAACACTAACACCTTGAAAATCACCCTACCTTGAGACGTCTTCACCCAACTGGGCAGAAGTGGTCCTCTAGACGGGCAGAAGTCTTCATCCAGACGACATCTTCTATCTTCATCCATCCAGCATGGAGCGGGTCCATCTTCAAGACATCTGACGTGGAGCATCCTCTTCTTTCTTCGTCCAACGACTGAATGAAGGTTCCTAAATGACATCATCCAAGATGGCATCCCTTCAATTCCAATTGGCTGATAGAATTCTATCAGCCAATAGGAATTAAGGTAGAAAAAATCCTATTGGCTGATGCAATCAGCCAATAGGATTGATCTCGCATTCTCTTGGCTGATTGGAACAGCCAATAGAATGTCAGCTCAATCCTATTGGCTGATTGGATCAGCCAATAGAATTGAACTTTAATCCTATTGGCAGTTTGCATCAGCCAATAGGATTGTTTTCTACCTTAATTCCGATTGGCTGATAGAATTCTATCAGCCAATCGGAATTGAAGGGACGCCATCTTTGATGAAGTCATTTAAAGGAACCTTCATTCAGTAGTCGGAGAAAGAAAGAAGAGGATGCTCCGCGTCGGATGTCTTAAAGATGAACCCGCTCCGCGCCGGATGGATGAAGATAGAAGATGCTGTCTGTATGAAGACTTCTGCTGTCTGGAGGACTTCTTCTGCTCAGCTTGGATGAAGACTTCTGCCCGTCTGGAGCACCACTTCTGCCCGGTTGGGTGAAGACGTCTCAAGGTAGGGTGATCTTCAAGGGGTTAGTGTTAGGTTTGTTAAGGGAGGGATTGGGTGGGTTTTAGAGTAGGGTTGGTTGTGGGTGGTGGGTTTTAATGTTGGGGGGGTATTTGTAATTTTTTTTTTACAGGTAAAAGAGCTGATTACTTTGGGGCAATGCCTGGCAAAAGGCCCTTTTAAGGGCTATATGTAATTTAGTGTAGGGTAGGGCTTTTTTTATTTGGGGGGGCTTTTTTATTTTGTTAGGGGGTTTAGAGTAGGTGCAATTAGTTTAAAAATCTTGTAATTATTTTATTATTTTCTGTAATTTAGTGTTTGTTTCTTGTACTTTAGATAATTTTATTTAATTGTAATTAATTGTATTTAGTTTATGTAATTTATTTAATTATAGTATAGTGTTAGGTGTAATTGTAACTTAGGTTAGGTTTTATTTTACAGGTAAATTTGTCTTTATTTTAACTAGCAATGTTATTAAATAGTTAATAACTATTTAATAACTATTGTACCTAGTTAAAATAAATACCTAGGTGTCAGGCAACAAATAGGCAGTCCAAATGTATGTCAGCAGTTCAGGGGTTAAGCAATAGAGTAGTCAAAGGCAAGCAGGTTTCAGGCAACTAATTAGGCAGTCCAAATGTAACTAACGCAGCAGTTCAGGGGTTAAGGCAACAGCACACTGGAAAGAGCAGATCTAAGCTATACTTGGGCAAAGATGTAAGTGACTAAGGTACTTACATAGGTGCAGGGTTCGCCCCAAGGAGAGTGCAGGTGCGATCCAGACCGGCATCAGGGAAAGACAGGGCATGCGGCGATCACAGGAGTGGCATAACATTCCCAGGTGTAGCTGCTCCACCCCCTTATAAGTCTCTTACGCCTATCATGTAACAAAGTGTGCACATGAAGATAATTACTTATGCAAGTAAGGGGGGTTGAGGAGGGACATCAGGTACTGCTATTGTTTGTTTCCAAGAGGCTTGATTGTATCCATGGGGATAATGTCACATGCTTTTTGAAAGCTTCAGCATTATACTGTGCTCTGCTTTGGTCAGGTGTCATGTGACTATGCCTCCTACTGTGCATGTACACAAGTGCATTCTGCCGTAGCTATGGCATATATAGCACCTTCCATATATGGAAATGCCCAGGTGGGAGCTTACTGCAAACACAACTATGCCTGAATTAAAGGGGTTAATGAGGGTTAAAAAATAAACCATTTTGCAGGTAAGCTTTGGCTGCATTGTATTTTTAGAAACTGATGTTAGTTCATACTGTTTTATGTCCCGTTAAAGTGGTAAAAATGTGTAATAAACATATGGGACCATTTTTTTTAGTGTTTTGTAAGGTTAATGTTGTCGATATTACTATGACTCAAGAACCATCAATATAATGGGTTTAGCAAAAGATGAAAATAAATCATACAATAATTTAGAAAATTATTTAGAAATTTCACATGAATTAAACAATAACTGGTCAGAATTATAACACTATGGGGCATATTTATCAATGTGCGAGCGGACATGATACAAAGCAGCGTATCATGTCTGCCGCACATTGATAAATGTCGACAGCATTCGCTGTCTGCATTTATCATTGCACAAGCAGTTCACCAGAATTGCTTGTTCAATACCGCCCCCTGCAGATTCGCGGCCAATTTGATCGGGTTGATTTCTGTCCATGGCCTCAGAGCAGGCAGACAAGTTATAGAGCAGCAGTCTTTAGAAATAAGGGGCATCAAGCTCCATACAGAGCTTGATAAATATGCCCCTATGTATTATAGTTAGTTTACTGCATGCACAGATAATTATTTCTTGTTTGACAAATGTATACAATGAGAAGTTCTAGATATATATTTGTATTTTTTTTGAAATGCAAACCATTTACGTAAGGAAATTTCCATTTCAGAGTCAGACACAGTGAAGGAAACAGAAAAAAAAGTTTATTCACAGGTATCCTCATGCATTAAGATGTTAACATTTAGTTGCAAAAGTGCAACACCAGAACCTAAAGAAGAGTAGGAGATTGACCGTAGTGATATACTCTTTGTTCTGGATCCTGTGATCTTTTATACTAAAGGAGCAAGATGCCAAATCTTAACATATAGAAGAAACATAAAATATATATATGTTTTAGTCTCTGGTGATAGCAGCAATCCTGAGGTAAGCACAATCATAGACAAACACCATGCTACAAACTTAACACTGTGAAATAGACAAAGTGAAGCTGTCTTATCCCAATACACCTATGATGCAACAGTTTCACAATCCAAGGCCAGGGATACTTACATCCATAATCAACTGACCATATCACTATATATATAGAAAATGGAAAAGATCCAAAATCCAACATTCTTCAGATAAGACATCGCCTAATCCACACATTAACTAACCATGTGATCGACAGCAAAGATCTTAACAGAAGCATTCTCAGCCAAGAGAAAGAAGAGATCTACTTCTGTGATGCTTGGGAAAAATAGTAGATCAAAAGCTGATATCAAATAAAGTAAGTAAATCAATGTACAGAAACAACTTTCCTTTGTCTAATTTTTATTGTGTTGCCTTTTTTATGTTAAGTAACATGCAGGTAAGGTTATTGCACAGCTAGTTGATTGACCAGTGGATCTAGGCTCAAGGTCCAAATGATTTGTCTCCCTAACTTCTTCCATATAAACTTTATCTAAGACACTATCAATAAACAAGCATAAGTAATTGCATTTCATATTGAGCCAATCGTGGGAATCACTAGAATAATTAAATAAAAATGGAATTTTTATATGTATATATATATATATATATATATATGCCGTTATAACTGGGTATGTGACACCTACTTTGAATGATAGTCCAGAGCATCTTAAAAAAACAACTAGTTGTCAAATGATTACAATTTCTAGAGAATCTTCTTTTGATGCTCTCTTTATGTGAGGTGAAGTGTGGGCTCACCTGTTTCCAAACTGGGTCCCATAACTATCTATGTTTTTGGAGGGGGCTTAGGGGCTCAAATAATGCCCACACCCCCTTCTTTTTTTTTTTTTTAAATATTTTTTTTTTATTATTGGTGAAGTACATAATTTGATACATCAACAAAAAAAAAATATGCATGCAATACATCTTTACATTATGATCGTATGTATACACCCTGAAAAATCATCTGTTGCCAACAAAAAATAAAAGTAAATATAACAGGGTATCTCATTTTGACTTCTCGTACTTCACAATTTATTATATGGAAGAACATAAAAAAATACTAACAGGTAGGAAAAAAGGAGGAAGAAGAAAAAAAAAGAAAGAAAAGAAAAAAAAAAAAGGACCCCCATACCAGACCCCTGGGCCCCTCTCGCTTTCCTAATAGTCACGATCTTGTTTTAAACCTCTAACCACTGTTGGGGGAGAATCTCTCCCCGAACCAGTGACAAAAATGATGGAGACTTCGTTAAAGGGGCGATGAATTGCTTTTGTAATGCCATCGGCGACTTTTGGATTAACTTTAACCACCTGCCGAAATATCTTTTCAGATATTTCTCTGATAATAGTTTTTTATCATATAGTTCTATCCTCATTTGCAATCTAATTGCACTTACGAATTCGGCCATACCCGGGGGCTTTGCTAACTTCCACTTTTTAAACACTAACACACGCTCTGCTAAAATAACTACGTTAATCAGCTGTTGGTCCCCAGGACATGTGTGATCAGTGCTCAAAAAGAATATCTTTCTAGACGTAAGTTGGCAGCTATGCTGCAAATGCTTGTTCAGCCAGAAATTAATCTTCCCCCAAAATTGTTTAATTATAGGACATGACCATAAACAGTGCAGCATATCTGCCTTGTCCGCACAACAATTGAAGCACCCATATCTTGACTCATTGTGCACCCACTTATTCATTCTGTCTGGGGTTAAATAGAAGTTATTTAGTAGCTTCATGTGAGCTTCCCTCCAGCCAATTTTGGTTGTGGTTGCCTCACATATTCTTATACTTTGCTTTATATCTGATTCCTGTATATTAGTGAAATATCTTTGAAAAGTTTATTTGATTCTACAAAGGTGCCTATCCCCTAGTTTAGAATATAAGGCCTCATACCAGAAAGTGACTGATCTAATACCAGCTTTGTATAATTTGAGTCCTGTCTCTATATCTTTTAGGTTCCAGTCTTGTGTACCCGAACCCATTAATGATGTCATGAAACTCCTAGCCTGAAGATAGGCGAAAAAATTATTTGAGGGGAGATTATATTTGTCTTATATCAGACTATATAATTGTAATGTATTGCTATCTGTTCTGAGGAGCTGCGTAAAGTATGTTATACCTTTAGTATGCCATTCCTTGAAAACCGCATTATAAATGCCTGGAGAGAACGCTGGGGTCCCAATAATGGGTAGATATCTGGATTTCTTAAAGTCTGCTCCCATTATCCTGCAGTATTTCTGCCATGCTAATATAATATTGGAAAATGTGATTAATTGTTTAATGTTCGAGGGTAATTTAGTGTATGCATTATGTAGAGCTGATTTTAAACTGAAAGGTGCAACTAAATCAGACTCAATATCAAAATATGTGACGTACTGTGCTTCCGTCAACCAATCTGCTCCATATTTAACCAATGTGGCCCAATTATAATGTCTTAGGTTTGGTAATGCCATGCCACCATATTTCTTAGATATAGACAATTTCTCGTTTGACAGGCGTGGTTTCTTTTTACCCCAAATAAATGCTGCGCATGCTCGATTATATAGGACAATGTCCCTTTTGAGAATAAGCAGTGGTAGGTTTTGCAGTAAAAATAGGATCCGAGGGAAAAAAATGGTCTTAATCAGCATAATTTTCCCTGAGAGGGAAAGATAGAGTATATTCCATTTTTGAAACTCAGCCTCTAAGTCAGCAAACATCCTAGTGTATTTAAGCCCGTACCAGTCCCGTGGATCTCTTCCCATACGTATCCCTAAATAGTTTATATTGTTCGCCTCCCTAAATGGGTGAAGACTATAACTATGCTTATTTTTGTTAATCCATAAAATCTCAGATTTCTGGGCATTTATCTTGTATCCCGTAAACTTACTAAAATGTATCATCTCCATACTTTTTGGGATATTTATGGTAGAGTCTTTGATAAAAAGCATGATGTCATCTGCGTATAATGATATAACTATGTTCTGCTTGCCCAACTTAATACCCTCTATTTCTTTCCTGAGGAGTACTGCCAGCGGTTCTAGGGAAATATTAAACAATAAGGGGGATAGTGGGCACCCTTGCCTAGTTCCTCTCTGGAGTGTTATATATGATGAAAGTTCCCCATTGACTAAAAGTTCTGACCTGGGTTCCCTATATATTAGTTTGATTATATCCACATAATTGCCCTGGAATCCAAAATGGGCAAGTGAGGTAAGCATATGATCCCATATAACGGAATCAAATGCTTTTTCTGTGTCTATCGTTATCAAGGCCAAATCTGGTATAGAGTGTGAGCCTATTCTATGAATTTTGTTGTGGTAATAGTCAAGCAGCGTGAGGGCTCTGCGCATATTTTTTGCCGGATTCCTTGCAAGCATAAAGCCTGTCTGGTCCGGACTAATTAAATCTCCAATAACTTCCTTCAGTCTATCGGCTATGATAGTCATGAATATTTTATAGTCCTGATTAAGAAGGGATATGGGTCTATATGAACCCATATCCTCTGGGGGTTTCCCCTTCTTGTAGATCAAAGAAACTATTGAATCGGTAAAGTATAGTAAGTGCTTGTCCTTCTGTATATAGTAAGTATTAAACAGGTTGCATAACAATTCTGCCATTTCTGTTTTCATTATTTTATAATACTCTGTAGAGAGTCCATCCGGACCTGGAGCTTTTCCTGCTCTAGTCTTTTCTATGGCCGTGACTACATCTGCAATAGTTATTTCTAGGTTTATTTTACGCAATGCGTCATTAGTGATTTTTGGCAGTTTAACTTTTTCCCAAAAACTTTGTTTTGCCTCCTTGTCTATTCTTCCCTGGGAATATATAGTCTGGTAATACTTAAAGAACGCCTCTCTAATTTCTGAAGCTTTTGTGTAGGTCTCATTTTTGTGCTTTATTAAAGGGATCATATTTCTATTCTTCCTAAATTTTCTATTTTTAACCAGATTTTTGGCAGAAATTCCTTGAAACCCCTGAAAGTAACTTCTGGATTTAATATCCTCCAGTGCCCATTTATTGTTTAAAAAAGCCTCCCGCTCTGTTTTGGCCTGTATATATTTATTCCATGTAGTATTATAGGGATTATTTATACATTTTCTGTACATATTTCACACTTGATTAGATAGTTGGGTTTCTCTAGCTAGCTGTTTCCTCTTCAATTTTACCATATACCTCTTAATATCCCCTCTCAAAACCGCTTTGCCCGCTTCCCAGAATATCTCTATCTTATGTCTGTATGTACTATTCAGATTTTGATATTCTCTCCACCTTTCTTTTAACCAATTGCAGAAGCTAACATTGTTAATCATATATCCTGGGAAGCTGAATGTATTTAAATTCGGTCTGTCCTGTATGTTTACTTTAAAGTTAATACTAATAATTGCATGATCTGATAACGTGAAATCATGTATCTGAGTTATAATATCTATTTTCAGCAACTGTTCCTCTATTAAAAAAAGATCAATTCTGGAGAAGTTCCTATATGATTTGGACTCACAAGAGTATTCTCTCATGTCTGGGTGTTGTGTTCTCCAAATATCTTTTAGTTTTAAGGATTTGCAAAATTCTCTAAAGAATTTCGCCTCCTTCTTATGCTTTAAGGAGCTTTTTTGGCGGAACCGATCTATTTCGGGGTGTAAAACCATATTAAAATCCCCGGCTAATATTATATTCTGCTCTAAATAAGGAATAAGTTTTTGCTTAATATTGCCCCAGAACTCCCTGTCGAATTCATTAATTCATTAGGCCCATATACATTACATATTGTCCATATTTTTTGCGCTATTTCAATTTGAACAATTAAAAACCTACCAGATATATCTACTTCTTTGCTGATTATTTTATAGTTAATCTTTTTACTAAATATAATTGCAACCCCCCGCTTTCTATGTATACCTGGAGTAGCAATTATTTCATTCATCCAATTTGCTCTAATTTTAGGTATCTCATCTTCCTTCAGGTGGAGTTCCTGTAGAAGTATTACATCTGGATCTAATTTCTTAATAGACTTTAAAATGCCTTTATGTTTTGCTGGAGATGATACACCTCCAACATTCCAAGAGATAAAATTTAAATTTCTATTCATCTAAAACTTGTGGCTATATTAGTACATAGATCTATTCGTATCTGGAGGGTAACCAGGGGGTGGAGGGGGGTGGGAGAAAAAGAAAAAAAAAAAAAAAAAGAGGGGGGGAAAAAGAACAAACACTACATATAACAAATAAACCTGAAACCATTCACAATCCAAGTTAGCTAGATAGGTACAGTCTTGCACCTTAGCTGTACTACCACTCATAGCATATCTCATTATGGAATTGGTCTGAAATATACTGATATTTTTACATATTTACAACATAATATTCTTTGTTTTACAAAATATCTTGGCCTCATCTGGCGTATTTAGCAATCTTTGCCCATCCTTTTCCTCTATAACTATTCTTGCTGGGTATCTGAGGCTAGCTCTCATACCTGCTTTGATAAGGGCAGAGCAATATGGTGACATTTCTCTTCTCCTTGCTGTCGTATCAGTAGAGAAATCTTGAAATAACAACACTTGTTTATCTTCAATAACAAGTGTCTTGATCTTACGATATTGCTGCATAACCCTTACTTTATCTTGAAAACACAGATATCTGATAACTACCATTCTAGGACGTTTTTTTTTATCTGAATCTACTCTGCTTGGGCCAACTCTGTGAGCTCTTTCTACTTCCAATTTATCTCCCTGTATCTCCAGGCCCAACAACCTAGGCAACTCAGTGGAGGCAAATTGTATCAGATCTGAGTATTCGCTGTTTTCTGGCAAACCCACTACTCTCACGTTATTTCGACGCAATCTATCCTCGAGATCCTCACCTTTGCTTTGCAGGGATTTAATGGTATCTGTAAGTTTCTGGTTATTTGCCTCCTGTACAGCGTATAGGTCTTCTGACGTCTCCGGCAGGGTATCAGTCACTGTATCTTGTATTAATTTGTTATTTCTCTTATCTCTCTTGACGGGCATAATTGGGGATCTTTGTTTCATATTAGTCATGTATCTTTCCATTAAGTGTTGTGTGAGAAAACTACAACAAATAGTGTTTATTGTGTATACCTACATAAATATATATATATATATATATATATACACATAGGAGTCTAAAGACAAAGGTGCACGTGAAAAAAAAAAAAAAGAAAGAACAACAACAAGAGGTAGTGTGGCCTCTCTTCTGTTTACACTACAAGAGTTGAACAACTCTTCCCTTTGCAACTTTATAAAATTTCAACAAACAAGTCCGTATATGTGAAGAAAAAGGAGAAAAAAAAGTGGAAAAAAAGAGTGATTTATATATTTTAGGGAATCCTATGATTTCAGTCCCCAATGCCTGTTAAACCTGTTATGATAATATTGTCAAGTAGAAATATTAATCTTCGAGAAAAAGAGGAAAAACAAACACAGACCTGCACAGGTCTACTCTACAATAGTTTTCCCCTGCAAAGATCAATAGTTATCTGTACCCAGGCCTAATTTTAGGGTTTGATACAATAGTTGCAACAGTTGATCCTAAATTCATACAACAGCGGACATACAACTGAGATATGTAAATAGGCAAAAAAAAATATATAGCAGAACGCTTAACAGAGTCAAAGTCCTTTGCCTCACTTCAAATATTACTGTTTTACTCTTATCCCTGCAAATAAGCACTCTCTTTCTCAGAGTGCGTTAATACTTCTCAATCAGGGCCAAAGGGGTGACCCGCCAGTACTCAGCTAGTAAATGTCTTTCAACCACTTAGCATTGTAATCCTCAAACCCTTATTTTATGCATCAGATAAGGTTAAGTCCTCTGCCTCCTTCAAATGCCATATATCTTTTGTGTCTAAGTATCTTGCTCAGGGCCACAGACGCGGATAAACCGGTAACCAGACAAACCAATTAGCAGATCCAAGCTCCTTTGCTTCACTATGCACAAAAACAGGTAGCTATCTTGTGTAACTCCTTCTCAGCTTACTTGTGCTTATGCAATGTGGTACCCTCTTACTTATATAACCTTGTTCCTGCTTACTAAGAATTAAGAAACAGTTGCTTGGCTTCCTCTATTTTTCTTTTAATGTCCCAGAAGTATACACTCTGTATATTCTATTTATATTCCAAGTAAGGCTAATTCCATGCCTCGTTCAAGTGCCATGTAGCAAGCTTTTCTACCCTTGCAAGGTGTAACAAAAAAATAGCCCCAGAGTCAGAAGTAGCTTTATACAGTCATTCGTCTATTCAGATTGCCTCACTGGGTATAGGCCTCCTCATAAGACATTTCACTATTTCTTCAGATATGCCAATGCTTATATGTATGTATCTATCACAACATATCACTTTAATCCATGCATAGAGACACTATTCTTCTTGTAGCTTATAGCTGCTTCCTTATTCCCCCCTCAGCTGCACAGATTCTTGCTATTTGTGGGACTTTGTAACACATAGTACTAGCATTTATGCCATTTTTCCAAAGCTTTTTACTTGCGGTTTTTATTGTGTCAGTCCTTAGCCCTCCTCTGCGTGTAGCTCAGGGCTTGCGGTTTCTGGGCTAAGTCTGTCGCTCTCACAGGGAAAGTCGATCCACACGAGACACCTCCCGTCCGCACCGATCTCCCGCGAGGCCAGAATATATCTAAGCCCTGCCGCGCTAATAAGGGCTAATAACAACCAAAGAACATGCATTCATGTTCAAAAAGTTTCCTATTGTGCCAACCTTTTACTGCATCCCCAAGCTGCATAAAAGCATGAGCAAACCGCCAGGACGACCAATTATCTCGGGCATAGGGGGGCCTATGGAAGGAGCGAGTAGATATATAGACTACTTTATGAGACCCTTCCTAAGTTCACTGCCCTCCTATGTCCAAGATACTTCAGATGTCCTTAGGAAATTAGATGGCATTGAGGTTGATGAAGACACATGGTTAGTGACCCTCAATGTCGAGTCGTTATACTCCTCGATCCCCCATAATGTGGGAATCAGAGCAACGAGATATTTTCTAGAACAAAGAGGGCATGATTTTCAAAAGCATACTGATTTTGTAATCTCTTTGTTACAACTCATTTTGAATAATAATATATTCCAATTTGATGGAAGATATTATAGACAGCTTCAAGGCACGGCCATGGGTGCCACATGTGCCCCCACATATGCCTGTCTACATCTAGGCTTATGGGAGGCACGAGAGGTTTTTTCGTGTTTTGAATCCCTAGTGGAGGCACATGTGGCACTCTGGCTCCGCTATGTGGATGATATTCTACTCCTGTGGCGGGGCAGTAAAGAGTTGTTTGAAAATTTCTTGAGTATATTGAACTCTGACAATGGGTACAACATCTTTCTTACATGTGAAATGAGTAAAGATGAAGCAACTTTCTTAGATCTATCAATTAGGAAAGAAGGTAGACACTTAACCACTAGGGTCCATCGAAAATCAACGGCCACTAATAGCCTTTTACATGCTACTAGCCACCATCCTGAATGCCTAAAAACTGGCATTCCAGTTGGCCAATTCCTTCGGTTGAGACGGAATTGTTCCGACTTAGAGGAGTTTGAATCACAGGCCAAAGACATGTCGTCTAGGTTCCTTGAAAGAGGATATTCTAAAAGACAGGTTAAAAGGGCCTGGACAAGGGCTAGGAACAGCACAAGAAATTATCTGCTCTATAAACAGAATGTAGTTAAAAGGAATGGCGATAAGGTACGCCTCATAACTAAATACAACGCACACTGGGGCAAACTTAGAGACATCATGAATAAATATTGGCACATGTTGACTATTGATACTGAACTAAAAGACTATGTAGGAGACTTTCCATTGTTGACAGCACGCAGAGCTGACAGTCTTAAGGATAAGCTTGTTAGAAGTGAATATACAAGAGAACAGAAAACCAATTGGTTAAGCACAAGAGGCAAATGGCAAGGCTGTAGTCCTTGTGGGCATTGTGTGTACTGCAGGTTTATACAAAAAACATGTAAATTTGAAACTTTAACAGGTAGACAATATAATATAAAACAATGGATAACCTGCAACACTACAGGTGTCATTTACCTCTTGCATTGCTCATGCCCCCTATTCTATATAGGGAAAACTAAACGTGATCTGAAAGATCGAGTCAGAGAGCATAGGGATGACATTAAGAACAAAGAGCAGGATAGCCCAGTGGCCAGACACTTTGAATCATATCATAATTCTGATTTCACTATTATGAAAGTAACTGGCATCCAGCACATAAAACAGCACCGCCGAGGGGGTGATGTGGATAATATACTATTAAGGAATGAATCCCGATGGATTTATCGATTAAACACTCTGGCTCCAAATGGCCTTAATGAAAAAATAGATTTATCATGCTTTCTGTAGAACCGTCCCTAGTAGGGGACAAATGTAAAAGAACCTGTTGGTATCTTCATACATACATTATTTTGGTTGTGTATATAATAGTCATTAGTTTAGCCTTAATGATAAGTAAAGGTTTTGAGATGTAAAAAATTGCAAAGGTAGATAAATTGTGTAGTTTCGATTTTGCCATCCCAGAATGAAAAAGAAAAACCCAAGTATATGTTGCATAACATGTAACTATTTAACAAATATGATGTTTGTGCAATAAAAAGTTTTTGTTTATCTTTGAATATAAGGTTGCAATATGGTGCTAAAACTGTCATCAATTAAATATTTAAATTAGCTATTGTGCTATAAAAGGGGTGTTTTCACCACAAACAAGCATCCGATGAGGCCCTAAAGTCAGCCCACTAAGGGGAGGGGCGAAACGCGTCATGTCTGACGTTTTGTGAAGCGGCAACTGTTTGAAGTGGAGTGCTAAATCCCTGGCAGCTGGTCTTAAGCATACCGAGTTACCTTGATGTGGTTCTGACAACTGATAAGCATGCAGCAGTCTTGAATAGGAGTTCCGGTTTTTGAATACAAGGAGGTACTGAAACCGTTATGGAGCTTTTAACACACATCGTTTTGTTTGGAGAATTACCAGGATCCGGCATGAGAAATATGCAGAGTTTGGAGTGATCAAGTGGTAATTATACAAGCTAGTGTTGAAGCAAATACTGGAACTCTGTACCGCGAATGTGGTGAGACTGTTTGCTTAGTAATCTATAACAGTTGGCCTTCCAATCAGTAACGCTGGAACTGCTTCTTTGTAACATATTTCAATTGCAGAGCGTGTGATTCACACTAAGTGCTCTGGTAAACGGACATTCGTTAATCTGTGTCTCTTTTGAAATGTGTTGCAACAGTTTATCTTTCACACATTGTTTGTTTGTCTGTAACAATGCATAGTTCAAATAAGTCATATACTTCGAACAATCATTTGTAATAACCGTAGTTTACGGTAGTGTGTTTGATAAAGTACAAACCAGGCCTGGGTTTATTAGTTACTCCTTTTTAGTTTAATTAAGGGTTTTGGGATTTGTTTTTGACATGTGCAGGTTTACCAAATAAACCACTTGTTATTTATGCAATTTGAGTGCTGCCTTGTCATTCTTTTTCACAGCATGTACTTTCTAGCTGTGACTACTCTCTTATCTATCTATTTACTATTGCATTGTGACTGCTAGCACCAAAATTGTCTTTTGTTTGTAATCTAGATAGAGTGCACACATTCCTATAATTTATAATGCTTCCTTATTCCCCCCTCAGCTGCACAGATTCTTGCTATTTGTGGGACTTTGTAACACATAGTACTAGCATTTATGCCATTTTTCCAAAGCTTTATACTTGCGGTTTTTATTGTGTCAGTCCTTAGCCCTCCTCTGCGTGTAGCTCAGGTCTTGCGGTTTCTGGGCTAAGTCTGTCGCTCTCACAGGGAAAGTCGATCCACACGAGACACCTCCCGTCCGCACCGATCTCCCGCGAGGCCAGAATATATCTAAGCCCTGCCGCGCTTGTCACCGTCGCTCCTTCACCAGAACCAGGAGAGGGGCCCACACCTTCTTCCGTTGTTACTATTCCGCGTCAGCTGAGGGAGGATTTCCGCAGACTTTCCTCTGCATCAAGGAAGTGGATGGTTTCGGTCAGTACCACCTGACCCTGGCGGTATCTACCGGACTTCCGTACGCTCCACAATCTCTGTCTCCCCAAGGCGTCTATGGTCTGAACCGCCAATGGGGACCAGGAGCTGGGGTGTTGAAACTTTTTGCTGCTAGCTGTGCAGCCTTCAGAGCGTGTGTGTATCCTTTCACGCTCCTCCCCGGAAGTCCTCGTTCCCTTGGTATTCTTCCCACACCCCCTTCTAATACTCTGTACAGGTGTGTCCCTAGGACAATGCACCACATGGAGAGAAATAGAAAGGGTAGACCCCACATCTAAAAGAGGACAATTCTCTCTTTCACATGAGGGGTCTCATTCTCTTCTATTTAAATCAGAGGGGGAGATAGGGTCTTTAAAATAGCACCACAACCCACCAATAGAAATTAACTGTTTGTAAGAAGCACTTTAAGTGGTTTGAGGGCTGAGATATAGACTGTTAAAACACTTTATGCAAGCCATTTTTTCCACCCCTTGCAAAAATGGTGCTGTTAAAGTGCTTTAACCCCCAACATAGAACACTAAGAAGAATTAGTCATTGTTATGACAACAAGCTAGAAGTGGTCAGACCCAGAACCACTTATTTGAAATAGCAAAATTTCTGCTTTCAAATATGCAGTCTCACGTTTATTTATAAATTGTGAGCGTCAACATGGGGGATACCTAACACTCTTGATTGTGTTAAACATCCTTATGGTTGTGCCAGGTAATCACTGTTAACACAGTGGTCAGCAGCTAGCCCCCTGGGCATGTGACCCCTCCTTTAAAAGAGCAGCCTCTCCTCTTTCAATGGAGTTGTGCCTATTTTGGTGTCCTAGGGTCTTTTTTAGAGAGCAGAAGATGGTAAAAGACATCAAGTATGCAGGTGATTGCTATTTCAATGGCAACCATCTACTTTTTAACCCCTTCACCCAAAAATACGTATATATATACAACTTGAAGTACTTTGCCTATCATACTGCAAGATGTATAAATACGTCTTCACTTCAGGAAGCTCCAGCACTCTCGGCTGTTAAGTTACAGCAAAGAGCTGTGGCTTCTGAAGCTCCAGGCATCTGCCGCATATGGAGCCGGAGCGACATCGATGCTCCGGCTCCATATGAGGGCAGATGCCTGGTTGATACAGACGGTGAAACTGTGTGCCGGCGGGAGGTGGGTGCTGGATGGGCGGCCAAGCAGGGGAGGTGTGAGGGAGGGAGTGGGAGGTCCCTACGCTATGGCAAAATATAAATAAAGGGGCAGGGAGGGAAGGGGCAGCTAGGTTACAGAGAAGGGGATCTGGGGGTGTGGGGGGCCCTTACTAAAGATTGTGGGTGGGGGAACACTATGCTACAGAAATAAGGAACAAATGTTAAATATATATATATATATATATATATATTTTTTTTTTAAAAGAGCAGTTTATAGGTACTGGCAGACAGTTGCCAGTACCTAAGATGGTGTCTAACAGTTAGAGAGATGAGGTTAAGAGAGTTGTTGGGGGTGGGGATCAGGGAGGTTGGGAGGGGTAAGGGGGATCCTACACTGCAGAAAATATAAAAATAATAATAAAAAAAGCATTATATTTTCATACTGGCAGACTGTCTGCCAGTACCTAAGATGGGGGTTACCAGTGGGGGAGGAAAGAGAGCTGTTCGGGAGGGATCAGAGGGTGGGAAGTGTCAGGTTGGAGGCTAATCTCTACACTAAAGAGAAATTAGGAAAAAACATAGGGCATTTAAATTATTAAAAGAAAATAGTACAGACTCAGCATACAATATTTATAAGGAATATAACAAAGCATGCAAAAAAGTAATCAAATTAGCCAAAATTGAAAATGAAAAATTAATTGCCAAGGATTCTAAGTCTAACCCTAAAAGGTTCTTTAAGTACATAAATAGCAAAAAATCGAAGAAGGATAATATAGGTACATTAAAATGCGTGGAGGGTAGCAAGATAAATAATGACAGGGAGAAGGCTGAGGTACTAGACCAGTTTTTTTCTTCAGTATACACAAGAGAGGAACCATTGAATGATACTTTGGAACAGAATAGAACATGCCAGTCCATACCACTAACTGGGTTTTGTTTAGAGGATATCAGGAAAAAACTGGAAAATATTAAGGTAAATAAAACTCCAGGCCCAGATGGAATACACCCAAGGGTGTTAAGGGAACTTAGCACTGTTATAGACAAACCTTTACTCTTAATTTTTCAAGACTCATTATCCTCAGGCATGGTACCCCAGGATTGGCGTAAAGCTGATGTGGTGCCACTCTTCAAAAAGGGAAGCAGGTATGATCCAGGAAGCTATAGACCAGTTAGTCTGACATCAATAGTGGGGAAGATATTTGAAGGGATTATAAGGGATTATATTGATGAGCATATTCGTGTAAACAAGATTATGAGTTCTAATCAACATGGCTTTAGGAGAAATAGATCATATCAAACTAATCTAATTAGATTCTACGAGGAAGTAAGTAAAAATATAGATAAAGGGGAATCAATTGATGTGATATACTTAGATTTTGCAAAGGCATTTGATACAGTGCCACATGAGAGATTAATGCACAAAATTAAGGGACTGGGAATAGCTGAAAATGTTAGCTTATGGATAAATAACTGGATAAAAGATAGGGAGCAACAAGTAGTAGTAAATGGATCATACTCAGATTGGACAAAGGTAATCAGTGGCGTCCCCCAGGGATCAGTACTGGGCCCTGTTCTTTTTAATATTTTTATAAATGACTTGGAGCAAGGATTAAATAGCGACATCTCTATTTTTGCAGATGATACTAAGTTAAGTAAGGTCATAAGGTCAGAGCAGGACGAACTCTCTTTACAAAGGGATTTGCTAAAATTAGAACTATGGGCAAGTGAATGGAAAATGAGATTTAATACAGAAAAATGCAAGGTTCTACATTTTGGAAGTAAAAATAAGTAGGCTACGTATTTTTTAAATGGGACAAGACTTAGCCAAACACAGGAGGAAAGGGATTTGGGAGTAGTAATAGATAACAAGCTAAAGATGGGTGCACAATGCAGGGCAGCGGCTTCAAAGGCTAATAAGATACTAGCATGTATTAAAAGAGGCATTGATTCAAGGGAGGAAAGCATAATTCTGTCATTATATAAAGCCCTGGTAAGACCTCACCTTGAGTTTGGAGTGCAGTTCTGGGGACCAATTGCTAAAAAAGATATTGCAGAACTAGAAAAAGTTCAGAGAAGGGCCACAAAGCTAATAAGGGGATTGGAGAAATTAACCTATGAGGAGAGGCTAGCCAAACTGGGTCTGTTTTCTTTAGAAAAAAGGCGCTTGAGAGGTGACATGATTACTTTATATAAATATATTCAAGGCCCATATACAAAGATGGCAGAAGCTCTGTTTATTCCAAGAAAATTGTTTCTGACAAGAGGTCATAATTTAAGGTTGGAGGAAAGGAGATTTAATTTCATGCAACGGAAACGTTTTTTCACTGTAAGAGCAATAAAATTGTGGAACTCATTACCAAAGGAGGTAGTGAATGCCAATACCATAGATACATTTAAAAATCGTCTGGATAAATTTCTGTATATAAACAAAATTCATGGATATGATTGCTAGTATTAAATGGGTCACATTTTAATGGGGTTATTTAAGCTTAACTGGAGCTTTTTGTAAGTATTTTAGATTTGTATAGGTTGAACTCGATGGACTTCAGTCTTTTTTCAACCTTATCTACTATGTTAACCTTTTAAGATACCTAATTAACCCTGTCACTGCCGGGAATAATAGAAGAGTGGTGTGCAAAAGCAATGGCAAAGCCATATATGTCTGCTATTTCTGAACAAAGTGGATCCCAGAGAAACAGTGAAATGGTGGCATGAAATATACCAAAATGGGCCTAGATCTCTTTTTAAATGGAGTCATAGCAAAAATGCTAAAAATTCTCTGGTATTTTGGGCATGTTTTTGTCTGAAAGTCCCGGTAGTGAAAGCGTTAAAGTTAAAGGAAACCCTTCATTTGATAATTTGTGATTGACTAATTTATATTGGCATGAGAGATTGGGGTGATGATGTTATTGCTAACAAATATAGTAGTGTGTGCAGCATAGTATACCGTTGACTTCCATGACCTTTTAAATCCTTGCTCTTTGTGTCTTTTTGGTAACATAATGGTTAAATACCTGTACCCTGTATGTTACTGGAAATAAGGGGTTAAAGCATTTCACTATATGTATTACTGATAATTATAATCTATCAGCATGTGTGTTGCTGACAGTTAGAGAGTTAGATCCATGGGGGTTACATTCTTGTAATTCCTGCTCTGTGTATGTTGCTTGCACAAAGAGTATTAAACATTGTACCTTCTGTGTTTAGTATTACTGACACAAAGCAGTTAATAAATAACAAATCAGTTGCTAGATATTTAAATGAGTAAAATTGGTGGGGGGAAGATTTATGTGTTTGAAGGAGCAAGAATCTTAAAAGACCATTAAATATAGTAGAATTACATAATCAAGAAGTATACCATGTAAAGAACAATGCAATTGCAATTATTCTGAATTTCAAATGAGTAGTAGATTTTTTTTCTGACAAATTTCATAGCTGCATTTTCCTTCCCCTTCTTCATGTGACAGCCATTAGCCAATCACAAAATGCAGCCATTAGCCAATCACAAAATGCATAAACATATATACTGTGAACCGGTGCCACAGAAAGTGTGCATATAAAACGATTGTTAAAATTGATTGGTTGATAATAAGTGCAAAAGAATAGGAAATGCTTTAGCACAAAGTTACAGTTATCTACAGAGCAGTAATGCAGTGCTAGGCCATAGTGGAACACATCTGGTAGCTTCCAATCACCAGATTGCTCTCATTAGTGCATTGCTGTTCTGTAGTTGAATTAAACTAGGGTAATGGGTTAAACTGATAGTTTAGTTATAGCTATACAGCAATAATAAAATGCTGTAGCACATTAGCATATTTTCTTCTAGCTCTTTTATGTCCCTTTAAATACTCCACCTACTCAGCAACACTGCAAACGCCATTTTTACATGTAGCATAGAATAAAAAATAATGACAATGAAATTACTCTCTCATATTCCTAGACGTGTGGCTAAAGTGAGAAACTAACTTGCATACTATATTGTACAGCATTTAGCTCATACAATAACAACAACAAAGAGAATGCCACAAACTGAGTTAGAGAACAGTCAACAGAACATTTACTTTTTTGTATGCCTTGATTAACCTCATACATTTTCTGTTGTAAATGCATCAACATATTCTGTACACTCCTGTTGAATAATATTTAAAGGATTATCATGGAAGAGCTGAAAAGAGAGCCAGATAATCTTATCACATACTTTAATGAATGCTATAAAGATATGGAATAAGATTGCTGTAAGATTCCATATTATTACGAAGGGTAGCATGGCAGATGCTCGGGAAGCCAAATTTAAAAATCATATGCATACTTCACTGCAGAGGTTTGGGGAGGCATTGGTGGGGAAAACAAGGGGGGAGGCAAATTGAAATACATGACAGTATGTGCTCTGTGCTGCAGAGATGGCGATTGGAGTGACTCCTTTCTCACCGGCACTCCGGTAACACGGTTGTCGGCTGAGGTGGGCTCTCTTCTCGAACTTTAAGATTTTTTTTTAATAAACTATAATTTAAAAGGTGGAATGCACACATAGGACAGGGGAGGCGCTGCCACACCTGCCTCCTATGACGGCACGTCACTGAATGAAACATTTAAAAGACGGTGACATGAGTTAGCAATAAGGTTTGGCGTAAAGAAGTAGATTTAGGTGTCATAAGTGTGGAAATTATACTGAAACATGGGAATTTTAAAATGTATTACCATGTGGAGATTGAAAAGTGAAGGGGACCAAGAATAGAGCCTTGCGTAACCTTGAAAGATATTGCTTTAGGGGCAGATGATGTGCCAGAGAAGGATACACTTAAAATATGATTAGGAAGATAGGAACAGAACCACAAGAGGGCTGTCAACAGATCATTAGTAACCTTAATGATTGCAATCTGTGTAGTGTTTGGGTAAAATCCAGATTATAAAGTATCAAGAAGGGAGTTTGATGCAAGGAAATGTGATAGTTGTTTATCTGCTAGCCTTTCCAGCTGTTTTTAATCAAGGGGTAGTAGGAAAATAGGGATGCAGTTGCAGGTTGAAGCTGGATCAAGAGAAGGTTTTTTGAGGATGGGTGTGACTAGTGCATGTTTATAGATTGACAACAATTTTTGATCTGTGTGAAAAATAGACTAAATGTAGGTGAGAGGGAGGTCAGAAGTTGTAAGGAAATGGGATCTTGGGGATAGGTAGTAAAATGGGAAGAATATACAAGGGTAGATACTTAATCTGTAAAAGGTAAAGGCTCTGATTTTGAGTTTATGTGGGTTTTGTGTGTTTGTGAACAGTTGTGGGAAGTGGATATTGCCTGCATGCAGAGATGTTATTTTGTTTCTTATGAAGTCTATTTTGTTCTTGAAGTGTTTGGTAAGCTCTTGAGAGAAAGGTGGTATTTGAAAATAAGCGTGGGTAGAACAGGGGCTTGTAAGGGGAGAACAGTTTTTTTTTATTCTGGTACAAAAGAAATAAGAGCACACAATCTTGATTATAGAGGTTGACTGTAGAGAAGAAGAATTACAAGATGAACATTCTGTGTGTTTATAAAATCAGCTGAACAGTAAGACCTTATCCAGTGTTGCTGAGTTGTGCATTAACAGATGAATAGATAGAGTGTCTGCTAAGTGTGCCAGAGTTGACAATGAGTGTGGGATTTGGGAGTGGCCAGATTGTCAAAGAGGGAAGATAGGAGATAGAGGAGAACAGGGATTTAAGAGGGTTTGATAGATGTTGCACATCTAATTATGTTATGCTTCTGTGGAATTTGGTAAAGGCGATAGTTGTTGGAACAGAATCAACTGTTGCAATGCTGCATGTGCTAAGATTATGATAAGAAAGAGAAAGAGGGAAATTTGTTAAGTGTGAGCAAGTGCATCACTGGCTAAAGATCAGGTTACATGTCCATTGTGGCAACTAGGTCCATTGTGACAGACCACTGTAGGATGTTGCTGTTGAATTGAACAGGAGATTGCTTAATCCAAGATAAAGTGGATTATATGCAGGTGCAATTTAAGACAGCATTGTGATTTTAATGAGGTACACATGAAACGTGCTTTAACAGCTTTATACAAAGTAACATCTTGGATCGGAGTGAGTGGTTAGCACTAAGAGACTGTATATTATAAATGTTGAAGATCTAAGTATTGGCTGTAAATTAACATCTATATATTTAGTTGAATTTATGCATCATTAGGGGAGATAAGAGCATGCTTGGCTTACTAAGTGCTCACATCATATTTCTGCCTAACTGGGGACTGCATATGTTATAGCAAAATATTTGGTTAAAAATGTCCTGAATTCAGTGTTTGTAATATTTTATTAAGTGTGGTAACTACTTGTGTGAAAATGTCAGTTGGTGCAGCCTAAATCATACTTTTGTGTGATTGTATTTTAATCACATTCTTTCTTTTCTATTTTTTTAATAAATAATTTGTATGACTTGTAGCACAACGAGAGCAATATTAGGAGTGCAGGAATGCGATTTTAATTTCTTATCAAACTAATCCACATGGTTCCACAATTTGATTGATCATAGCAGTATTGTTAGTGAATTTACCTGAATAAGTTTGAATGAATCATATAATTTCAGCCAGATCTTGGGAGCTGATTTCGGTCATCCATTAATAGAAGGGATACAGTCTTTGGGGTTAATTTATTAAAGTGTGAGCGGACATGATACGATGTAGCATATCATGTCCACTGCACATCGATAAATGCTGACCGCATTTGCTGTCGGCATTTATCATTGCACCAGCAGTTCTTGTGAACTGCTGGTGCAATACCACCCCCTGCAGATTTGCTAGCAGAAGGTGTCAATCAACCCGATCATATTCGATCGGGTTGATTTCTGTCCGCCTCAGAGCAGACGGACATGTTATGGAGCAGCAGCCTTCAGGAAACATGGGGCATCAAGCTCCGTATGGAGCTTGATAAATATGCCCCCTTGCCCCCTCTCTGAAAGGGGACCTGAGCCAAACAATATTTTTAATGTTGAATTTGACTTAAAATCATTGTCATTTTACATGGGAGGCAGCAATGAATTGTGTGATCATTTCTCTCCAATCAACCTTGGGACAGAAACTATACTTAAACTTATAATATAACAGGTTTCTGTTGTATCCTTTTTATTTTACTCAACTTGCTATGGTTAATTTTGTTCACTAAGTTTAAAATATATAAACCATTATGTTCAGGGAGACTTCCTTATCGGTTGTCAGAAACCAAAGGCAACAATCTGTTAAACATATAATTTACATTGTGAAATTTCTAAATGTCTTAATTTAAACTGAGATCTTGTGCAAAAATAATGATAATGATAATATTAATAATAATAAAACCATTCTTAGGGTCTCAGGTTTTCAGGAGGTTTAAAGGCAGACATTCTCTGGACTGATTGCCACAGCAAGCCAGCAAACAAATCAAAGTCTGTTTCGGGAAACACATGTTCTGCTTATGACTTTATGATATAGTTTATAAGATAATAGGGAAGTTACCTGGTTTATTAGCAGGAACCAGTTGTCCAGAGAATGAGTAACAACTAAGTATAAGGAAAATAGTAGAATAATCCATTACTAGGCCAAGGGTCTAAAGCAAAAGATCAGTCTGAAATCTTGCATCAAAGCGGAAGGATGAAGCAGATGTCGTGATCATGCCATAGTTCCAAGGTTAAGAAGTCAGTAAGTAATGCTTTGGTCTCCATACACAAATAACCAGCCACTGAACGGGAGTCTGAGTTGACCTTTTAACAACTGACTTTCAGTCTTGGCACCAAGAACAAAGCCAGAGGCCATGTCAGATAAAAAATAATGAAAGGAGTGCTAACTTAGCACAGAGCAAAAAAAACAAGGGTTCAGGCAAGACGTGTGTGGCATCCAGAAAGCCACAAATCCAATCTTATTTAGTGTGGCCCCTCTACAGCATTCTTTCCAGTCCTTGACCTTAGAATAGCACAGATCCCAGCACACTGCTACACCTGACCACCTGCACACACAGCAAGGCTCTGATTGTGATGCAACATCCAGCTCCTGCTACATTTAAAGCTCTGACAAGTTAACAGTTGTGTCCAACTTTAAAGGTTTTTTAAGCAATATCAATCTCCCTACCAAATACAAGAATATTGTTGTGTCAGGTTTTCAACTAGTCTTTTCTAAAAGAGATAACATTTATTTTCCCACAATGAACTCTAAAAACTACTGAATATATTTACTTTATCTTTGAAAGTCTTTGGTGACTACAATGCAAAATAACAGATATCAGATAATTTTTTTTGTGCAGAAATTCAAAAGCTGTAATTATGTCTAAATGCCATTTTACATGAAACTACCGATAATCTAAAATGTGTGTCGATATTATCTGTAGGCACAACAATATTGTATACATATGGTAGAGAACCTGTTTGCACTCTACAAATAAATAATAATAATAATATAAATCTATATAATCTACCAAATGCATAATTCTATGCTTAGCTATGTTTCTACTATCTAGACACCAATCACTTCTTTTCCAAATAAGTTACAAATACCTTCTAATTTTATAATAAACTACCAATCTATTTTATCTGCCAATTAATAATTGTATATACTTCATTACCAGTGATTCATTCCATTTGTTCCTATTGCCATATTTTACCATCAAATATATATAAATTACATTTTATTGATATCTTTGATAATGACAATATGGGGCCCATTTATCAAGCTCACCGTGCTTCTGGTGAGTCTTCAGACTCGCCAGAAACACCAGTTATGAAGCAGCGGTCTAAAGACCGCTGCTCCATAACCCTGTCCGCCTGCTCTGATGAGGCAGACAGGAATCGCCGGAAATCAACCCGATCAAGTACGATCGGGTTGATTGACACCTCCCTGCTGGCGGCTGATTGGCCACGAGTCAGCAGGGGGCGGCGTTGCACCAGCAGATTTTGTGAGCTGCTGGTGCAATGTTAAATGCGGAGAGCATATTGCTCTCCGCATTCAGCGAGGTCTTGCGGACCTGATCCGCACTGTCGGATCAGGTCCGCAAGACCTTTGATACATAGGCCCCTTTGAGTGCAATCAAAATTTTTAGAAAGTGTGTTTTTTTTTTATTATTTGAGAATTAGACAATAGCTAGTCCTATGTACATTCTTCCTCCTAGGTATATTTCACATTTTAAAAAAAATATTACTTAGAAATGTGGAAACACAGAGGCAACAAACTAGGAATAGTTTTGCATCTTATCTTTTCTCTGTGTATCTATGGTCTATATAAGAAAATGTTAAATTAATATTGGATTTATTTTGTTATATTTGATTCAACATTTAGGCCCCAAGTTATGAAAGTCTGGCGGACTTGATCCGATAGTGCGGATCAGGTCCGCCAGACTTCGCTGAATACGGCGAGCAATACGCTCGCCATATTCAGCATTGCACCAGCAGCTCACAAGAGCTGCTGGTGCATTGCCGCCCCCTGCAGACTCGCGGCCAATCGTCTGCCAGCAGGGGGGTGTCAATCAACTCGATCGTACTCGATCAGGTTGATTTCCAGCGATGTCTGTCCGCCTGCTCAGAGCAGGCGGACAGGTTATGGAGCAACGGTCTTTGTGACCACTACTTCATAACTGCTGTTTCTGGCGAGCCTGCAGGCTCGCCAGAAACACAGGGCATCAAGCTCCATACGGAGCTTGATACATATGCCCCATAGACTTTAATGTGTTAAGATATTTATCACACAACTTTCATAAAGCTTGTTTTTTGCTTGCTCCTACAGATTTGTTCATCGGATTTAACAACCATGTCAAGCTCTTTAAAGATACTTGCTCTTTTAATGCTTCTGATATTATTTGTTATCATCTATAAATTATTCTATCAACAAATTGATACTCTAGGCATTTCTTTTATATACCAAGGGAATAAAAGCTACAATCTAAATAACATTAAAAATCAAGCAGATGGAAACATTTTTCAGGAGACAACTGATAGCTTGAGGATATCACCCCCACTCCATCCTAAAAGTTACAAAGATATTCTAAGCCAAGGAAATTGCATCATATTTCTGGAGACCACTGACAAACTGGAGCCAACAAACTTGGTACTATGTGCAGTTGAATCAGCAGCACTTGTTTACCCCAATAGATCTGTAATTTTATTTATGAAAGGTTTGACAAATTTGAAATCAGAAGATGAAAACAATATAAGAAGCCTTTTCCCAACCCTTTTGTCTTTCAATAATGTCTACATATTTCCTCTGCTAACAGATGAAGTGTTTAAAGGTACACCCTTGCTAACCTGGTATTTGAAGGTAAGAAATGTTTTTCCTATTTCCAAGCACAGGCAAATTAAATGTTTCCATTGTCTCCAACATGTCGCTATATTACGAGTGGCAAACTAACTGTAGCACGCAGGAGATAAGGGATACTTCATGGCTGCATGTGACAGAAAATTGTGTGCGTATTATGAGTTGAAAGTAAACATGTTTGTTTGAGCGCAATCAATTTAAGCACTCATCGGGTTAGCAAGCTAAGTTTGATCGCGCTCAAACGAATGAACATACTGTCAAATAATCCATAGAATATATCTATATTTTTACAGTATGTTTAATAATTTTTAATAATTTGATTTTTTTTTTCTTTTTAATATTTTATGTTTAATATTTCAGTAACTGGTCTTAAGGTTACTAAATTTTCATGTGCGCTAACCTGACCTCACTAAATCGAAATTGCGAAACCCAATGTGCAAACCGCATATTTTACATTCCTATATTCTTCACATATAATTTTTTTTACATGTTATTATTAAATATAAATTGATATATATATATATATATATATATATATATATATATATATATATATATATATATATATATATATATATATAATCCAGGTTAAGGAAAGCACAATCTTACACAGATAAACCACAATATAAAAGTTCTCCACAAATGCAGGCACTCACTGGTCTTGGTTAAAATAAGATGATTTATTTAATTCATTAAAAAGGTATCCATGACGTTTCGGTACATTCCTGTATCTTTATCAAATGTTACCGCAATCCTCAGGAGGTTTTAATTTTTTGTTAGTATTGCGGTAACATTTGATAAAGGTACAGGAATGTACCGAAACGTCATGGATACTTTTTAAATTAATTAAATAAATCATCTTATTTTAACCAAGACCAGTGAGTGCCTGCATTTGTGGAGAACTTATATATATATATATATATATATATATATATATATATATATATATATATATATATATATATATATATATCTGAAACTGTATATAGAAATATATATAGAAAAATGAATTTACAATAAAAACTCAATTTTCCTGCAAGTGAACATTGGAATGTTAAATTTGTACATTAAATATACAGTAAAACCCATAAATACATAAATACATAGGTATATATATATATATATATATATATATATATATATATATATATATTATATATATATATATATATATATATATATATATATACTGTATATATATATTTATATATACACACACACAGTACATAACAGTCTATCATCTATCTATTATTATTATCAGGTATTTGTAGAGTACAAACAGGTTCCACAGTGCTATGAACATAGGTGGTATATAAAAGCGATTACAGGTATCAAATGGGAAGAGAGGGTCCTGCCGAGAGTTTCACTGTTGTAGTCAGCTCTTATGAAGATGAACTGCAAACAGCTGGGCTCATAGGCTTACATGCTATGAGGTTTTAGGGGATAGCAGTGGTGATAGGAAGGTTAGTGTAGGTTGTAAATGTCCCTGAATAGTAGAGTCTTCAGGGAGCACTTGAAGCTTTTAAAACTAGGGGAGATTCTTGTGGAGCGAGGCAGAGAGTTCCATAAAATGGGAGCCAATCTGGAGAAATCTTGAAGACGGGAATGTGAGGAGGTAACAAGAGAGGAGCAGAGTAGGAGATCATGAGCAGAGTGAAGGGGACGGGAGGGAGAGTATCTGGAGACAAGGTCTGAGATGTAGGGGGGGAGCAGTGTAATTGAGGGCTTTGTGTGTCAGAGTGAGAATTTTGTGTTTAATCCTGGAGGCAAGAGGAAGCCAGTGAAGGGATTGACAGAGAGGTGCGGCAGATGAAGAGTGACGTGCAAGGAAGATGAGCATGGCAGAGGCATTCATTATGGATTGTAAAGGAGCTAGGCAGAAGCTAGGGAGACCAGAGTTGCAGTAGTCGAGGCGGGAAAGGATGAAACAGTGGATTAAAGTCTTTGTTGTGTCTTGTGTAAGGAAATGTCTAATTTTAGCGATGTTTCTCAGGTGGAAGTGGCAGGCTTTAGCCAAGGACTGAATGTGAGGAGTGAAAGAAAGACCTGAGTCCAGAGTAACCCCAAGACATCGGCATGTGAGGTTGGGGTAATTATGGAGTTATCAACAGTTATAGAGACATGGGGGTGGAGATTTTGGAAGAAGGGTGGAAAATAAGGAGCTCGGTTTTGTAGAGATTTAGCTTGAGGTAGTAAGAGGGCATCCAAGATGAGATATGAGAGAGACAGTTAGTGAGACGGGTTAGCAAGGAAGGAGGTAGTTCTAGTGCAGCTAGGTAGATATTGGTATCATCGGCATACATATGATAATGAAACCCATGGGACTTTATTAAGAAACCTAGTGAGGATGTGTAGATTGAGAAGAAAAGGGGACTGAGGACAGAGACTTGCGGTACCCCAACAGAAAGAGGTAACGGGGCAGAGGATGCCCTAGAGAAGGCTACATTTAAGGTACGGTTTGACAGATACAAAGAGAACCAAGAGAGAGCTGTGTCACAGATGCCAAAGCATTGGAGTGTGTTGAGCAAAAGAGGGTGGTCGACAGTATCAAAGGCTGCAGACAGATCAAGGAAGATAAGTAGAGAGAAGTGGTCTTTTGATTTTGCTGTAGGTAGGTCATTGGTAACCTTAACAATTGCTGTCTCTGTTAAGTGAAGGGGCGAAATCCAGATTGCAGTGGGTCAGGGAGGGCGTTTAGTGTAAGGAAATGGGATAGACATGCATATACTAGCTTTTCAAGAAGCTTGAGGCAAGAGGTAGAAGGGAAATAGGGCGGTAGTTGGATGGGGAGTTTGGATCGAGAGAAGGTTTTTTGAGGATAGGTGTGACTACTGCATGCTTAAGAGATGTGGGAACTATACCAGTGCTGAGGGAGATGTTGAAGATATGTGTGAGTATAGGGGTAAGGGTAGAAGAGCGGTAGGGGATTAGTTGTGAGGGTATGGGGTCGAGGGGACAGGTAGTGAGGTGAGAGGATAGTATAAGGGCAGAAACGTAATCCTCTGTAACAGGGGCAAAAGCGCTAAATTTATGGCCATGTGGGTTTTGGAGGATTGTGAGCTTTTAAGGGGGAGGGAGACCAGTAGTATGTTGAGAGATTATTTCATTTCTGATGGAGTTGATTTTGTTGTTGAAGTAGCTGGCAAAATCATGGGCTGAGAGAAAAGTTGTGGTGGGATGTGTGGGTGGGTGGAGAAGAGTATTGAATGTGGGGAACAGACGTTTTGGGTTTGAAGAAAGAGTAGAGATAAAAGTGGAAAAGTAGTGTTGCTTATATAGATTAAGGGCAGAATAGTAAGAGTTCAAGATGAACTTATAGTGAAAAAAAAGTCAGCAGAACTCTGAGATTTCCTCCAGTGTTGCTCAGCAGTATGGGAACATCTGTGTAGGTACCGTGTCAGAGGAGTATGCTAGGGCTGAGGATGAGTGTTTGTTTTCTGAGTTATGGTAGGCGGGGCCAGGTTATCAAGAACCGATGTAAGGGTGGAGTTATAGTTGCAGATGGATTCATCAGGACAGGAAAAGGAGGGGATGGAAGAGAGAAGAGGTTAGACAGATACGAAGAGAACCAAGAGAGAGCTGTGTCACAGATGCCAAAGCATTGGAGTGTGTTGAGCAAAAGAGGGTGGTCGACAGTATCAAAGGCTGCAGACAGATCAAGGAGGATAAGTAGAGAGAAGTGGTCTTTTGATTTTGCTGTAGGTAGGTCATTGGTAACCTTAACAATTGCTGTCTCTGTTAAGTGAAGGGGCGAAATCCAGATTGCAGTGGGTCAACGAGGGAGTTTAGTGTAAGGAAATGGGATAGACATGCATATACTAGCTTTTCAAGAAGCTTGAGGCAAGAGGTAGAAGGGAAATAGGGCGGTAGTTGGATGGGGAGTTTGGATCGAGAGAAGGTTTTTGAGGATAGGTTTGACTACTGCATGCTTAAGAGATGTGGGAACTATACCAGTGCTGAGGGAGATGTTGAAGATATGTGTGAGTATAGGGGTAAGGGTAGAAGAGCGGTAGGGGAGTAGTTGTGAGGGGATGGGGTCGAGGGGACAGGTAGTGAGGTGAGGGGATAGTATAAGGGCAGAAACTTAATCCTCTGTAACAGGGGAGAAAGCGCTAAATTTATGGCTATGTGGGTTTTGGATGATTGTGAGCTTTTAAGGGGGAGGGAGACCAGTAGTATGTTGAGAGAATATTTCATTTCTGATGGAGTCGATTTTGTTGTTGAAGTAGCTGGCAAAATCATGGGCTGAGAGAAAAGTTGTGGTGGGATGTGTGGGTGGGTGGGGAAGAGTATTGAATGTGGAGAACAGACGTTTTGGGTTTGAAGAAAGAGTAGAGATAAAAGTGGAAAAGTAGTGTTGCTTATATAGATTAAGGGCAGAATAGTAAGAGTTCAAGATGAACTTATAGTGAAAAAAAGTCAGCAGAACTCTGAGATTTCCTCCAGTGTTGCTCAGCAGTATGGGAACATCTGTGTAGGTACCGTGTCAGAGGAGTATGCCAGGGCTGAGGATGAGTGTTTGTTTTACGAGTTATGGTAGGTGGGGCCAGGTTATCAAGGACCAATGTAAGGGTGGAGTTATAGTTGCAGATGGATTCATCAGGACAGGAAAAGGAGGGGATGGAAGAGAGAAGAGGTTCAAGAGAGCTAGTGAGCTGTTGCTGATCTAATGACTTGATTCTTCTGTGAGGTTTAGTGTGAGGGGTAGAAGGAGGGAGAGTTGTAGGGAGGGAGGTGATGGTACAAGTTAGGAGGTAGTGGTCAGAAAGAGGAAAAGGTGAGTTTGTGAAGTTTGAGATAGTGCATCGATCACAGAAAATCAGATCAAGGGAGTGACCATATTTGTGAGTGGGAGAGTCAGTCCATTGTAACAAGCTGAAAGAGGAAGTGAGTTGCAGAAGTTGTTTTGCAGGGGAGGCAGTGGGATTATCAACAGGGAGGTTGAAGTCACCGAGAATGAGGGCAGGGGTATCCGAGGAAAGGAAGTAAGGTAGCCAGACGGCAAAGTGATCTAGAAAAAGAGTTGCAGAGCCAGGGGGCGGTATATGACTGCAACGCGTATACAGAGGGGAAAGAATAAGCAAATCATGTGTGTTTTGAATGAAGAGAACGTGAGGGAAGAGAATAGCTGTATTTGTTGAATGGTGCAACTAGAGGAAAGTAAAATACCAACACCACCTCCTTGTCTATTGTCAGACCTAGGAGTGTGGCTGAAGTGGAGACCCCCATGTGACAGTGCAGCAGAGCAAGCCGAGTCTGAAGGAGAGAGCCAGGTTTCTGTGAGAGCCAGAAGATTGAGAGAGTGGGAGATAAAGAGGTCATGGATAAAAGAGAGTTTGTTGCAAACAGAGCAAGAGTTCCATAGTGCATAAGTGAAGGGGGTGGTGACTCTAGATGCAAGAGGAAAAAGATTAAGGTTACCAGAGTTTTGTTTCTGAAGTCTATTGAAGGGCACACATGGGTGTGCAGGGCAAGGAAGTTGTGGGGGACCAAGATTGGGGGAGATGTCACCAGCAGCTAGTATGAGCAAGAGGAAGAGTGACATAAGATGAGATGCGGTTTTGCAGTAGTGAGGACTGTTTTTGTGATGAGTTGCAAGGGGGAGAGAGAGTCTTTAGGAATGTGTGAAGTTCATGAATACAAAAGTAAGGTGAGGTTAAGAGAGATGGGCTAATGAGCAATGCTGGTGGTGAGGGGTAAGGATTAATTGAGTAAAGTAGTTTGTTAAACAGACAAAAGGTGGTAAAAAGGAATATGAAGATATTTAGCATTTTTTTTACATACCAAAGAGAGACTTGTAGTACATATGACACAAAAAACAGGGAATTTTGGCAGGATTTGAATGCAGGGATCAATTCACATACCAAAGAGAGACTTGCAGTACATACGACACAAAAAAACAGGGAAATTTGGCAGGATTTTAATGCAGGGATCAATTCACATACCAAAGAGAGCCTTGCAGTACAAATGACACAAAAAAACAGGGAAATTTGGCAGGATTTGAATGCAGGGATCAATTCACATACCAAAGAGAGACTTGTAGTACATATGACACAAAAAGCAGGGAAATTTAGCAGGATTGAATGCAGGGATCAATTTACATACCAAAGAGAAACTTTTAGTACATATGACACAAAAAACAGGGACATTTTGCAGAATTTGAATGCAGGGATCAATTCACATACCAAAGAGAGACTTGTAGTACATATGACACAAAAAAATAAAAATCTATCTATCTATCTATGTTTATATCTCTGTATATGGATATATAGATGTAAAATATATATAAATATTGATATATAAATAAATAAATATATCAAGCTTTATTTAATTATACATAAAAATATATTGTTTATATAAAAAGTGGTGTTAACAGGGATATGGTAAATGACAAGGTGTTGAACTGGGAAGAACGCAAAGTTGTATATTTATATAGGCCTCTATTAGATTGGTTGTTTTACCAAAAGTATAATGACCCTATATAATTATTCTTCAGTCTCTTTATTAGAATACAACCAGAAAATACAGGATATTTGTATGCAGAATGGAAAAAACTGAAAAAAAACAGAAAAATACAGATTCTATAGAATTAAGTGGCAAGTAGTTTGTCTAACCTCCTCTTACACTTGATCAATAGCAGGAACCTGGGTCTTCTAGACCTAAATGGAATGAAACCCTAATTAATGTCATTGCTAACACTTGTATGTGTCCTACTATTTCATGTCAAAATGACTGATGTGAAAAATGTCTATAACACCAGGTTTGTGCAAGATATGCTTAAGCATTACATACACGTGGTATGAGTTTAATTCGTTGGAAACTTGCAAATAAGACCAATCACATCATTCCATTCAAAATGCCAAAGATTACATAATTTGATAGACATAAAATCATACTTTTACGTCAGCAAGGTTACTCTCAATAGGAAATAAAAAAACAAACTGGATACTCAAGATGTGGTATGCAAGCTGTTAAAAAGAAATGTGAAGAATCAGGAGAGGTTAAGGACAAAAAAAAGGACTGAAATGCCAAGAAAACTTTCAAAATCTGATGAGAAGTTTCCCAGAGTTTCCTCTTTGAGAGACCAGAAGAAGTCCAGCAAGGACCTGGTTCAGCATCTGGCAGCTTCATCGGGATGCCAAGTAAACCCTTCTAAAGTCAGAAGAAGCTTGAGCATGAATGTTCTCTGTTGAAAGATAACAGCAAAATAAACCACATTCCTTCTGAAAAGTGCCTGATAGGGATTGGTTTTATTTTTCAGAATGATAACTATCCCAAGCACACTGCTAATGCAGTGAAATCATATTTGTAGAAAAACAGCTGATAAAACACTGACAGTCATGGACTGGTCTCCACATAGTCTAGACCTTAATATTATAGAGGTAGTATGGGAATCACCTGGGCAGAGAAATAAATAAAAGAGAACTTAAATCTAGAGAACTCTGGGAAGTGCTGAAAGAAGTCTGGTATTATATACCAGAAGATTACTTCAGGACAGTCTCCTCGAAAAAATTCAAGATGTGCTTAGTGCCAAGCGAGGCCACACTAAATACTGACATTTACTTGAAGAAGCCATTTTATTCTGAAAATTGTGTTTTTTTTTATATTTTGTGTTCATACTTCCTGTATTTTCTGTTTGTATCTTTATAAAGAGACCGAAAAATAAATATGGATAGTCATTAAAACTAATGGTCGCCTAAGACTTTTGCACAGTACTGTATATATATGTATTTGTATATATTAAACATTTGCATTCATTTTGTTACAAATTAGTTCACAAAACAAGGAAATTTGAGACATGAATGCACAACAAAATTTAAAGTAAACTAATAAATATTGACACAAATCGACATTATTCCATTGTTTACTTTACTTACCTATAGCACGATGGGGTGCAGCACCGCTAATGCTGAGCTTTATTCACAGAGCCCCAGGGCATGCTAATAAGAAGCTTACGGCTAGATTACGAGTTTTGCGTTAGTGGCTCTGCGGTGCAAACGAGCAGTTTTCTCTCACCGCTCACTTACCTACAGCGCTGGTATTACAGGTTTTTAAAAACCCGGCGCTAAAAGGCAAGAAGTGAGCGTAGAGCAAAATTTTGATCCTTACCGCACTCAAATACCAGCGCTGCTTAAGTCAGCAGTGAGCTGGTTGTACGTGCTCGTGCACGATTTCCCCATAGGAATCAACGGTGAGAGCCGGCTGAGAAAAAGTCTAACACCTGCAAAAGAGCTCAGTAACGCAGCCCCATTGATTCCTATGGGGAAATTAAATGTATGATTACATCTAACACCCTAGCATGAACCCCAAGTCTAAACACCCCTAATCTTACACTTATTAACCCCTAATCTGCCGCCCCGACATCGCCAACACCTACATTATACTTATTAACCCCTAATCTGCCGCTCCAGACACCACCACAACCTACATTATATGTATTAACCCCTAATCTACTGCCCCCAACATCGCCGACACCTACATTATTTTATTAACCCCTAATCTGCTGCCCCCAATGTCGCTGCAACCTACCTACACTTATTAACCCCTAATCTGCCACCCCCAACATCGCTGCCATTATAATAAACATATTAACCCCTAAACCGCCGCACTCTCGTCTCGCAAACATTAGTTAAATATTATACAAAAGGAGAGGAGGACAGGAGGCATCTTGGGGCACACTGGAGTGAGAGTCTTAAGGAATCAAATAGGGGATAGGCATGAGACACATAAATTAAAACATAACTTTTATTAATATAAAATTTAAAAAAGAAAAATTATTAAAATTAAGTGTCACCCTATTACTATATCAATATATAAAGCAACGTAAATTAGTGCAGGTAGCGCAGGTCCCAATACTATCAATATTAGTTGGAAAATAGTATTCCAAAATGGTACTGTTAGAAAATAGTACTCATTATATCGCCGTATATGTGTATACTACTTGCCACTAAACAATAGGGTATAACTTAAATATAGCTGCTCCATAACCTGTCCGTCTGCTCTGAGCAGGCGGACAGACATCGCCGGAAATCAACCCGATCGAGTACAATCGGATTGATTGACACCCCTGCTGGCGGCCCATTGGCCGTGAGTCTGCAGGGGGCGGCCACAAGAGCTGCTGGTGCAATACTGAATACGGCAAGCGTATTGCTCGCCGTATTCAGCGAGGTCTGGCGGACCTGATCCGCACTGTCGGATCAGGTCCGCCAGACTTTCTTAAATAGGGGCCATTGTATCTATCTTAGGGTTTATTTTTATATTACAGGCAACTTTGTATTTATTTTAACTAGGTAGAATAGTTATTAAATAGTTATTAACTATTTAATAACTTACAAGTTAAAATAAATATAAATATACCTGTAAAATAAATCCTAACCTAACTTACAATTACACCTAATACTACACTATCATGAAATAAATTACCTAAATTAACCCCTTAATGACAGAGGACGTACCAGGTACGTCATAGGAAAAACTCCCCTTAGTGACAATTGACGTACCTGGTACGTCCTCTGCCTTTTGAAGTGCTGGGAGCGATCATGATCGCTTCCAGCTGCTTACAAGGGATTGTAGTGATGTCTCAATATTGAGACATCACTGCAATCCCCTATATTACCCACCGATGCAGAAAGGGCCACTCTGTGGCCCTCTCTGCATCGGCCATTGATGGCTAAACATTTGTTCACGTTGGTGGGTGGGAGCAGCTTCCATCGGCACTGTTTGCCGTTGTAATATATTGCCTCTCTTACCGATCTTGTCGGCGATCGTGGGCTGGTGCGGCCGGGGGGGGGCGGGGGGCGGCGTGTGCGCGCGTGCGCGCGTGCGTGCACGCAAAATGTGCATAAAAAAAAACAACAATACAGATGAATGCTGATCTCTGTATTTTAGTAAGGGATCTGGGAGGGGGAGGGATGTAGATTGTTGAGGGGGGCCAGCTACACTACAGAAAACAAATGCTTTACATAAAAAAGTTAAAAAAAAACAAATTTTGGGGGCAAATTGGGTACTGGCAGACAGCTGCCAGTACCCAAGATGGAGGCATATATGTAGAGGGGGTCCAGGGGAGTGTTAGAGAAATGTATGGGGGGGATCAGGGAGGTTGTGGGGTAAGGGGGGATCCATCACTGCAGACAGTATAAAAAAAAAAAAAAAAAGCTTTTTATTTCTGCCAGTACTTAAGATGGCGGTGACAATTGTGAGGTGGGGGAGGGAAGAGAGCTGTTTGAGGGGGGTCAGGGGGGATAAAGGGGTGGGATGTGTCAGGTGGGAGACTGATCTCTACAATAGAGCTAAAAATTAACCCTACAAGCTACCTAATTAACCCGTAACTGCTGGGCATATTACAAGTGTGCTGCGCAGCAGCATTTAACGGCCTTATTATTACCAAAAAGCAACGCCAAAGCCATATATGTCTGCTATTTCTGAACAAAGGGGATCCTAGAGAAGTATTTACAACCATTTGTGCCATAATTGCACAAGCTGTTTGTAAATAATTTCAGTGAGAAACCTAAAATTGTGATAAATTTAACAGTCTTTTTTTTATTTGATCGTATTTGGCGGTGAAATAGTGGCATGAAATATAACAAAATGGGCCTAGATCAATAATTTGGGTTGTCTACTACACTACACTACACTAAAATTAAACCTAAAAGCTCCCTACAAGCTCCCTAATTAACCCCTTCACTGCTGGGCATAATACACACGTGGTGTGCAGCAGCATTTAGCGGCTTTCTAATTACCAAAAAGCAATGCCAAAGCCATATATGTCTGCTATTTCTGAACAAAGGGGATCCCAGAAAGGTATTTACAACCATGTATGCCATAATTGCATAAGTTGTTTGTAAATAAATTCAGCGAGAAACCTAAAGTTTGTGAAAAAATTTGTGAAAAAGTAAACAATTTATTTTATTTGATCGCATTTGGCAGTGAAATGGTGGCATGAAATATACCAAAATTGGCCTAGATCAATACTTTGGGATGTCTTCTAAATAAATATATATACATGTCAATGGCTATTCATGGATTCCAGACAGATATCAGTGTTCCAATGTAACTAGCGCTAATTTTGAAAAAAAGTGGTTTGGAAATAGCAAAGTGCTACTTGTATTTTTTTGCCCTATAACTTGGAAAAAAAGCAAAGAACATGTAAACATTAGGTATTTCTAAATTCAGGACAAAATTTAGAAACTATTTAGCATGGGTGTTTTTTGGTGGTTGTAGATGTGTAACATATTTTGGGGGTCAAAGTTAGAAAAAGTGTGTTTTTTCAATTTTTTCCTCATATTTTATATATTTTTTTATAGTAAATTATAAGATATGATGAAAATAATGGTATCTTTAGAAAGTCCATTTAATGGCGAGAAAAACGGTATATAATATGTGTGGGTACAGTAAATGAGTAAGAGGAAAATTACAGCTAAACACAAACACTGCAGAAATGTAAAAATAGCCATTGTCATTAAGGGTAAGAAAATTGAAAAATGGTCCGGTCATTAAGGGGTTAACTACAATTAATTACTATTAAATTAAATAAACTAAATTACGGAAAAAAAACACTAAATTACAGAAAAAATAAAATAATTACAATTTTTTAAAACTAATTACACCTAATCTAATCCCCCTAATAAAATAAAAAAAAGCCCCCCAAAATAATAAAAATCCTTACCCTATACTAAATTACAAATAACCCTTAAAAGGGCTTTTTGCGGGGCATTGCCCCAAAGTAATCAACTCTTTTACCTGTAAAAAAAAGACAATACCCACCCAGCATTACAACCCACCACCCACACACCCAACCCTACTCTAAAACCCACCCAATCCCCCCTTAATAAAACCTAACACTAACCCCCTGAAGATCACCCTACTTTGAGACGTCTTCACCCAACTGGACTGGGCAGAAGTGGTTCTCCAGAGGGTCCGAAGTCTTCATCCTATCTGGGCAGAATAGGTCCTCCAGATGGGCAGAAGTCTTCATCCAGGCGGCATCTTTTATCTTCATCCATCCGGAGCGGAGCAGGTTCATCTTCAAGACATCCGATGCGGAGCATCCTCTTACTTCCGATGACTAACACTAAATGATGGTACCTTTAAGTGACGTCATCCAAGATGGCGTCCCTTCAATTCCGATTGGCTGATAGAATTCTATCAGCCAATCGGAATTAGGGTAGAAAAAATCCTATTGGCTGATCCAATCAGCCATTAGGATTGAGCTCGCATTTTATTGGCTGATCCAATCAGCCAATAGAATGCGAGCTCAATCCTATTTGCTGATTGGATTAGCCAATAGGATTGAAGTTCAATCCTATTGGCTGATTGGGTGAGCCAATAGAATTTTTTCTACCTTAATTCCGATTGGCTGATAGAATTCTATCAGCCAATCGGAATTGAAGGGATGCCATCTTGGATGACGTCACTTAAAGGTACCGTCATTCAGTAAGAAGACTCCTGATGAAGAGGATGCTCCGTGTCGGATGTCTTGAAGATGGACCCGTTCCGCATGGATGAAGATAGAAGATCCCGCCTGGATGAAGACTTCTGCCCATCTGGAGGACCTCTTCTGCCCGGATAGGATGAAGACTTCGGACCCTCTGGTGGACCACTTCTGCCCGGTTGGGTGAAGACATCTCAAGGTAGGGTGATCTTCAGGGGGTTAGTGTTAGGTTTTATTAAGGGGGGATTTGGTGGGTTTTAAAGTAGGGTTGGGTGTGTGGGTGGTGGGTTGTAATGTTGGAGGGGTATTGTCTTTTTTTTTACAGGTAAAAGAACTGATTACTTTGGGGCAAAAGGGACAATGCCCCGCAAAAAGCCTTTTAAGGGCTATTTGTAATTTAGTATAGGATCGGGATTTTTATTATTTTGGGTTTTTTTCCCCCGTAATTTAGGTTATTAAATTTAATTGTAATTAATTGTAGTTAATTTAGGTAATTGATTTAATGATAGTGTAGTGTTAGGTGTAATTGTAACTTAGGTTAGGATTTATTTTACAGCTATATTTGTATTTATTTTAACTAGGAAGTTATTAAATAGTTAATAACTATTTAATAACTACTCTACCTAGTTATAATAAATGTAAAGTTGCCTGTAAATTAAAAATAAACCCTAAGATAGATACAATGTAACTATTAGTTATATTGTAGCTATCTTATGGTTTATTTTATAGGTAAGTATTTAGTTTTAAATAGGAATAATTTATTTAATAATAATATTTTTATTTAGATTTATTTAAATTATATTTACGTTAGGGTTAGGGTTAGACTTAGGTTTAGGGGTTAATAACTTTATTATAGTGGCGGCAACATTTTGGGAGGCAGATTAGGGGTTAATAATTGTAGGTAGGTTGCAACGACATTGGGGGCGGCAGAATAGGGGTTAATAACTATAATGTATGTGTCAGCGATGTTGGGGGCGACAGATTAGGGGTTCATAAGTATACTGTAGGTGGCGGCGGTGTCTGGAGCGGCAGATTAGGGTTTAATAATTATAATGCAGGTGTTGGCGATGTCGGGACCGGCAGATTAGGGGTTAATAAGTATAAGATTAGGGGTATTAAAGGGCTATTGGTAGTTTATTTTTAGTTTAGGAGGTAATTTTATTTTGGGGTGGCATTTTTGTTTTTATAGGGCTATTAGATAAGGTTTTATTTGTATTATTTTGGATAATTTCATTTATTGTTTTTTGTAATCTTATATTTTTTTATTTTTCGTAATGTTAGTTTTTTTTTAATGTTAGGGTTTTTTTTATTTTTTTGTAGTGCTAGTTTTTTTCTAATTTTGTAACAGGTTTCTTATTTAAAATAGTAATGTTAGGTTAATTTATAGTTTAAGTGTAGGTGTATTTTATTTCACAGGTAAGTTTTTATTTATTTTAAGGTAGTTATATTGTAAATTTAATTTAAAGTTTGGGGGTGTTAGGTTTAGGGGTTAATAATTTAAGTTAGTGTGTTGCGATGTGGGAGGCTGGAAGCTTAGGGGTTAATAGGTTTAGTTTAATATTTGTGATTTGGGGTGTGGCAGTTTCAGGGTTAATATGTTAATTATAGTAGTAGCTATGTGGGGGGTCAGAGGTCTAGGGGTTAATAAGTTAAGTTTAGTAGTTGCAATGTGAAGGTCTGGCGGTTTAGGGGTTAATATGTTTATTATAGTAGTAGAGATATGGCGGGCAGTTTAGGGGTTAATAGGTTTAGTTTAGTAGTTGTGATGAGGGGGCCCGTGGTTTAGGGGTTAATAGGTATATTTAGTGTTGGCAATGTCAGAGGGCAGCAGTTTAGGGGTTGATAACTTTAATTAGTTTCACCGATGTCGGGGGGGTGGCGGATTAGGGGTATTTAGACTATGGGTTTAAATTAGGGTGTTAGGTTTTTACATAACTTTGTTTTCCCCGTAGACAGCAATGGGAAATGCGTTACAGTGATCGCCATTCCACGATCGCAAGTGTTGCGTCCAGTCACACCTTGGGTTTTGTGCGATATGCAGTTTATCGCACCATATTGCACAGCAAAAGAAGGTTTTTCAGTAACTTGTAATGGCAGCGCTATGGAGAGTGCGATACTGCTCTTTTTTTTTTTTGCGTTTACGCCCTTGGTTTAACGCACAATTTGTAATCTCAGTGTATGTGATTACACATTATTATAAAAACAAGAAAAAACAAAGCAGAATTGGTTTTACATGTTGTATACAAACTATCAAATGCAGGTGTTGTATTATAATATGACAATATGCTAGAAACCATGTGTACCATAGATATAGAAAAAGCAAACAGAGTGAGTGAATGCAATCCCATAATAATCTATTATATCCCATAATAATGCAAAACTTAAAAAAAACATAAACACGGATCAAGAAGAAAAATCAACATAATGTACATAATGTCTCTATATATACGCTGAACCTACACCTGCATCCAGTATAAGGGATCAGACATCCAAATTTAAGAGGGGGAAATACATATAATCCAGGTCTATAAGGCTTTATCAAAGTATGTGGGATAATACATAGGCATCGCTAGTCTGAATAACCACACATAGTAAGAAGAGATAATGGGGTGACTACAAAGAGAATAAGTGCCTACCTATATAGATTCAAATTATCATGGAGCAGAAGAGTGGGTCACTCGATCAGTAGCCCAACCTGGCTAGCCAAGTCCAGCTGCTATAGCGCAGTGTTTCAAGCGCAACAGTACAAGTCTGTGGGCATTACATATTCCTATTGGGTGAGTGGGACACACCTCCTGTCCACCAGTAAATTGGATGACAAGGGCATAATGCGTGGAACACGGCTGGCTCAGAATTCTAACTAAGAAACTTCAAACACGTTAAATTGCAACAAAAATATCAACGCTAGTTCTTTTGTTGATACTGGATCAAATACCTCAGCTATAATAGATAAACGGTAGTGAGAGAGAAGACATTATGCAGTGCAGACAGGGGCCATATAATTAAGATGATGTAGACCTCCAAGGACAATCTACAGAAACTATATGGACCTAACTCACAGGATCATAGTGTCTATACTAGCAAGAGATGGTTAACCCATATAGTAAGCAACAGGGAATGTCAAAATCTTACAATGTTAAACACATACATAAAATAGTTAAACACATAAATACAATAATAATGAAGGAGCAACCCCAAATATTGATAAAGGAAGTTGATACAAGTCTTAAAATCTGTATCAAGTTACTCACAGTTATCCTCAGGGATAATGCCTACATAATGGAAGAGAATGTAAAACACATACATATCTCCCATAAATATCCACAGGAAGTGGAATGGATAGTCAATAATTTGTAAATCCATTGTGCTTCCTTTTGTAGTAACAGTTTCTTCCTGTCACCCCCACTCCTCAGTGGGGGAACATGGTCAATGAGAATAAAGTGTAAGTCTTTCACGGTTTGCCCCTGCTGCACAAAGTGCCTGGCCACTTTTTGGTCACTTTTTCCTTTGTCAAGGGCAGTCCGTATAGCAATACAATGGTTAGCCATATGTTTTTTTTATATAATCAGATGTTTTTCCAATGTAAAACAGGCAACAAATGCAGCTGAGCTTATAGATAACAAACTTTGTAGTACATGTGAGGTGATGTTTAATTGGAAATCGTTGGCTAGTGTGGGGATGTCTGAAGCTCCCCCCCTGGATCATGGAGTGGCATGTAGTGCAACTTGGGCATCTGAAAAAACCCAATCTGGAAGGTCTACTTGCTGCTTCTGTACTAAAGCTGTTGACTGGATTGGTTCTCATAAGAATGTCCCTGAGGTTTCTTCCCCATCTCTGTCTTGGAGGAGGATATAGTGGTCTACATTAGCCAACACAATCTGAGTGACCCTGAACGCAGAGTCCTCAACAAGGGGCTATCGCTTGTACCAACTACCACTGTGAGTCAATTTGATACCTTCATTGACACTATGAAGTTCCAGAGATATTTAAAACTAGGAGATGTCTTCCAATGAAGAATACAGGATGAAAGGATATACCCATTCAAGAATCCTAGCACATTTGATTCCCCTACCACAAACCCAAGTATATGGACGTTAACTAGGATGGTCTAACAGTCCACTACAATTTCCGATACGAACACCAGAAAATATAGGAACAACATGACACATGAGGAATGGACAGCAGTCAGATCCCTGACAGAAGATACATCTATTGTGATTCGCCCTGCTGATAAGGGCGGTGCAATTGTTTTACAGGACTACCGATTGAGTGACACACTCTTCTGCTCAATGATAAATTAAATCTATATAGGTACGCACTGATTCTCTTTATATTCACCCCATTATCTCTTCTTACTATGTGCGGTTATGCAGAGTAGCAATGCCTATGTATTATCCCACATACTTTGATATAGCCTTATAGACCTGGATTATATGTATTTCCCCCTCTTAATTTTGGATGTCTGATCCCTTACACTGGATTCAGGTGTAGGTTCAGTGTTTATATAAACATTATGTACATTATGTTGATTTTTCTTCTTGATCCATGTTTATATTTTTTTTAAGTTTTGCATTATTAAGGGATATAATAGATTATTATGGGATTGCATTCACTCACTCCGTTTGCACTTTCTATGTCTATGGTACACATGGTTTCTTTGCATATTGTCATATTGTAATACGACACCTACATTAGTTTTTTCTTGTTTTTTAATTATGTGTAATCAGATAGGTTGCTATGACTACTGCTTTGGCGTTTTTTCAATAGGGGAGGGGCTTATATGGTATTTAAGTTTGGTATTCACTTGTGTTCTGTTGGTTTGATAAAGGGGTGTATGTCCTGAAATCTCACTTGAATAAAGGACATATTTTGCTGTCAAGACCAGTGAGTGCTGTTTTCTTTTATATATATATATATATATATATATATATATATATATATATATATATATATATATACTGTATATATATGGATTTTAATTTTACCAAACAAACAGAAATATTATGCTATGTGAAGAACATTGGAATTTGTTGCACTCCTTTGAAATCAATGGGGGAATACATTAATGCGGTCGCAATATTAAAGTTTGACTATTTCAATTAGCGCTCCTTAGCTTTTTACTTTCAACTTGTAATATGATCACAACACTATGGGTGCAAAAAAGCCTCCGTCTAGCAAAGTTAAATCACGAGCGGGACCACTCATTTGTGCTCCACTCGTAATCCAGCCCTTAATGTGCTCCCAAGGACTTGTTATTGTAGCAGCAGAGTATAAAATGCATGGGTAATTGCTCTTGTATGTTTATTTTTGTATAAGAAACAGCTGTTTTGCTGATTGATCCTCAATTATTTGTTATTATGAACATATATGGGCTGAGCCTGCAGAAATAGCAGACATCCTAATCGTACCTATCTCTCTATAAATTAATAAAGGCCTCCTTATTTCTTTGACAATACACAATGGCCAATATGTATAGAGAGCAAATGAAAATGAAAAATGTATTACCTATTGCTTTCACCCCCTATTGGGAACTTGGTTGCTGTTAGATGCCTTTTATTTACATAGCTTTTCTATAGAGAATACTAAAGTAGTCATATTAGAGTATATGTGATGGTTTAAATGCTAGCATTAAAAGCTAGCAATTAAAAGACAAAATAAGGTAACTTTGATACATTCCAGCTTGTAAAACAGATCAATTGTAACACATTAAAGTGGAGAAACATGTACAGTACAATAGCCCTTTAACCATCATGTTCTCATGTTATTATTTACTATTCTTTAAAGGGACATTAAATAATTTGAGATGGTAATATAAATTGATATATTATATAATTATATATTGTCTCCTTTTCATGTAATTTCATTTGAAAATTGTGAGCTTTTTAGTTTCTTTTAGAAACGGAGGCGAAGAACACTGTTATATTCCACACAGCCATTGGCTGCACACTATTTAAAACTATTCCTAATTGGCCACAGCAGAGAATGTAACCTAAGTTACAACACGGCAGCTCCCATTGTTTTATAGACACTAAGGGGCCTATTTATCATCGGTTTGTCCGACATGATCCGCTCAGCAGATCATGTCCGACAGACATCGATGAATGTCAACATTTATCATTGCACAAGCAGTTCACCAGAACTGCTTGTGCAATGCCGCCCCCTGCAGATTTGCAGCCAATTGGCCGCTAACAGGGGGTTTCAATTAGCCCGATTGTATAGGATCGGTGGATTGCAGACCACAGCCTCAGAGGAAGTGGACTAGTTATGAAGCAGAGTTCTTAAGACCACTGCTTCATAATTGATGTTTCCGGAAATCCTGAAGGCTCCCACAGAAACAGGGGCATCAAGCTCCATTTAGAGCTTGCTAATTCGGCCCCTTAAACTTTACACTTATGTTGTCAATATTTAAAGAACTAAAGAATCCTTAAAAATACATCTACATGTTATTCTCAGATTAATATTTTTTTTGAATGATTCATTCTATCCAGCATTTGTTTGGCATTTAATGTACCTTTAAGTATTTCATTTTAATGATTTTCCATTATATTTACAGGTTAATCCTAGTATGGAACAATATTGGACCCATGTACTTGCAGATGGCTGCAGGCTGGCACTGATTTGGAAATATGGCGGCATGTACTTTGACACTGACATTGTCTCAATTCAACCAGTTCCAGTTGTCAATTTTTTGGCAGCCGAGTCCTCTAAGTATTCAAGTAATGGAGCTCTTGGCTTTTCTCCACATCATGAATTCATCTGGAAATGCATGGAAGACTTTGTCCGTAACTATAAGGGAGAGGTGTGGGGACAGCAAGGGCCTTTATTATTAACAAGAATTCTAGAACAGATTTGCTCTCAGCATAGGTTTATGGCTTTAGAGGATATTATGTGTGGAAATATCACTTTCATGAATCCTGTCAGATTCTATTCTGTATCTGGTAATAATTGGAGGACGTTCTATGAAGTTTGGAAGCCAGTGCCAATATTCAACAACTCATATGGCTCACATTTTTGGAACTACATGAATCATGAGAAAGCAGCAAAGGTTGTGATTCCTGGAAGTAACACTTTAGCAGAATATCTTTACAAACAATTTTGTCCAAACAACTATGAAGCTCTTAAGAGAAAAAATTAAAACAACGTGTAATTGTTTGTAAGGGGTAAATTATCTAACTCGGGTTTCAGAAACATGCTCATTAAATCAGTTGCCAGCTTAAAGGGACATGAAACCCACATAAGTTATTTTAATGATTAAGATAGAGCATGCAATTTTAAACAGCTTTCTCATTTACTTTTATTATCAAATAATCTTTGTTCTATTTGTATCTTTTGTTGAATAGCAGGGACATAGGCTCAGGAGCATGCACATGTTTGGACCACTATATTATTATTATCAGGTATTTGTAGAGCACCAACAGATTCTGCAGCACTATGACATAGGTGGTATACAAAATAACATTTACTGGGGTCAAGTGGGTAGAGAGCCCTGCCGAGAGTTGCACTTTTGTAGTAGGCTCTTATGAATGTCTTATGAATTAAGTTCCATAACATGGGAGCCAGTCTGGAAAAGTCTTGTAAATGGGAATGTGAGGAGGTAACAAGAGAGGAGGAGAGTATAATGATCATGAGCGAAGGGGATGGGAGGGAGAGTATCTGGAGACAAGGTCTAAGATGTAGGAGGGAGCAGTGCAGTTGAGGGCTTTGTGTGTCAGAGTGAGAATTTTGTGTTTAATCTTGGAGGCAAGAGGAAGCCAGTGAAGGAATTGGCAGAGAGGTGCAGCAGATGAAGAGCGACATGTAAGGAAGATGAGCCTGGCAGAGACATTCATTATGGATTGTAAAGGAGCTAGGAGGCAGCTAGGGTGACCAGAGAGGATGGAGTTGCAGTAGTCGAGGTGGGAAAGGATGAGAGAGTGGATTCAAATCTTGTGTCTTGTGTAAGGAAATTTCTAATTTTAGAGTTGTTATAAGGTGGAAGCGATAGGCTTTAGTCAAGGACTGAATGTGAGGAGTGAAAGAGAGATCTGAGTCAAATGTGACCCCAAGACATCGGGCATGTGGAGTTGGGATAATAATGGAGTTATCAAAAGTTATAGAGAAATGGGGGGTGGAGATTTTGGAAGAAGTGGGGAAAATAAGGAGCTCAGTTTTAGAGAGATTTAGCTTGAGGTAGTGAGAGGACATCCAGGATGAGATATGAGAGAGACATTTAGTTATATGGGTTAGCAAGGAAGGAGATTGTTTTGGTGCAGAGAGGTAGATTTTGGTGTCATCAGCATACAAATGATAATGAAACTCATGGGACTTTATTAAGGAACCTAATGATGACGTGTAGATTGAGAAGAGAAGGGGACCAAGGACAGAGCCTTGCGGTACTCCAACAGAAAGAGGTAACAGGGCAGAGGATGCCACAGAGAAGTCTACACTAAAGGTATGGTTAGACAGATAAGAAGAGAACCACAATAGAGAAGTGTTGCAGATGCCGAAGGAATGGATGGTTTGGAGCAAAAGAGGGTGGTCGACAGTATCAAAGGCTGCAGACAGATCAAGGAGAATAAGGAGAGAGAAGTGGCCTTTGGATTTTGCTGTAAGTAGGTCATTGATAACCTTAACAATTGCTGTCTCTGTGGAGTGTAGGGGGCAAAATCCAGATTGCAGTGGGTCAAGGAGGGAGTTTAATGTAAGGAAATGGGATAGACGTGCATATACTAGCTTTTCAAGAAACTTTGAGGCAAGAGGGAGTAGGGAAATAGGGCTGTAGTTGGATGGGGAGGTTGGATCAAGAGAGGGTTTTTTGAGGATAGGTGTGACCAGTGTATGTTTAAGAGATGAGGAAAATATACCAGTGCTGAGGGAGAGGTTGAAGATGTGTGTAGTATAGGGGTAAGGGCAGAAGAGAGGGAGGGGAGTAGATGTGAGGCGATAGGGTCGAGGGGACAGGTAGTGAGGTGAGAGGATAGTATAAGGGCAGAAACTTCTTCTTCTATAACAGGGGTAAAAGAGCAACATTTTTGGCTATGTGGGTTTTGGATGATTGTGAGCTTTTGAGGGGTTGGGAGACCAGTAGTATGTTGAGAGTTGATTTCATTTCTTTTGATGGAGTCGATTTTGTTGTTGAAGTAGCTGGCAAAATCTTGAGATGAGAGAGAAGTTGTAGTGGGAGGTGGGCGGAGAAGAGTATTAAATGTGGAGAACAAACATTTTGGGTTTGAAGAAAGAGTAGAGATAAGATTAGAGAAGTAATGTTGCTTATATAGATTAAGGGAAGAATAGTAAGAATTCAAGATGAACTTATAGTGAAGAAAGTCAGCTGAACTCTGAGATTTCCTCCAGTGTCACTCAGCAGTACAGGAACATCGGAAGGGGGTGGGTGGAAATTCCCCCTAAGCAGACCTTTGCTGTTTATACCCAAATGTAAGCACCTACCTGAATCAATGTTTTGATGCCAAAGAACCATCATATTTTAAATTATGCACAGTTCATGTGTACATTAAAGGGTTAGTACATTCAAAATTAAACTTTCATAATTTAGATACAGCATACTATTTTAAGCAACACACTGCTTGGAGCTAGCAGGTGATAGGTGGCTGCATTTATGGCTCTTGTCACTACTCACTAGATGTATTCAGCAAGCTACAGTAGTTTATTACTGATCCTGAGTCTACTCTTCAACAAAGAATACCAAGAGTTTAAAGCAAATCTGATTATACAGTACATGCAAATTGCATGCTCTTTCTGAATCATGGAAGTTTAATTTGACATTACTGTCCCTTTAAGCAACTTTCTCTTGCTGTTTTATTTTTTTTATCCTATAACTTTTCAAATCCTTATAATGCTCAATAGGTTCATTATAATTTATAATGTATAAATGACATACGTCCAGATTACGAGTTTTGCGTTATGAGTGGCTCAGTGCTAACTTGCAAGTAATTTCCATCACTCACCTCTCTATAGTGATGCTATTACAGGTTTTCATAAACCTGGGGTTAGCGGGCAATATGTGAGCGTTGAGCAAAATTGAGCTCCATACCGCACTCAAATACCAGCGCTGCTTTGAGCTGGTTTTACGTGCTTGTGCACGATTTCCCCATAGACATCAATGGGGAGAGCCGGCTAAAAAAAAGCCTAACACCTGCAATAAAGGAGCGTAAAAGCGCCATAACGCAGCCCCATTGATTCCTATGGGGAAATAAAAGTTATGTTTACACCTAACACCCTAACATAAACCCCGAGTCTAAACACCCCTAATCTGCTGTCCCCAACATTGCCAACACCTACATTATACTTATTAACCCCTAATCTGCCGCCCCCTACACCGCCGACACCTACACTTATTAACCCCTAATCTGCCGCCCCCGACAACGCCGACACCTACCTACACTGATTAACCCCTAAACTGCCGCCCCCAACATCGCCGCCACCTACCTACACTTATTAACCCCTAATCTGACGCCCCCGACAACGCCGACACCTACCTACACTGATTAACCCCTAAACTGCCGCCCCCAACATCGCCGCAACCTACCTACACTTATTAACCCCTAATTGGCCGCCCCAATGTCGCCGCCACCCACCTACACTTATTAACCCCTAATCTGCCGCCCCCAACGTCGCCGCCACTATAGTAAAGTTATAAACCCCTAAACCTAACCCTAAATGTAACCCTAACACTAATACCCACTAACTTTAATATAATTAAAATAAATCAAAATAAAAAATACTATTATTAACTAAATAATACCTATTTAAAACTAAATATTTACCTGTAAAATAAACCCTAAGCTAACTACAATATAACTAATATTTCAAAGGCAAGTTTGTATTTATTTTAACTAGGTAGACTAGTTAGTAAATAGTTATTAACTATTTATTAACTACCTAGCTAAAATAAATACAAATTTACCTTTAAAATAAAACCTAACCTGTCTTACACTAACACCTAACCTTACACTACAATTCAATACATTACATCAAAATAAAAAAGCCCCCCAAAATAACACCCCCCTAGCCTACAATAAACTACCAATGGCCCTTAAAATGGCCTTTTGCGAGGCATTGCCCCAAAGAAATAAACTCTTTTACCTGTAAAAAAATAATACAAACCCCCCCAACAGTAAAACCCGCCACCCACACAACCAAATAAAATCCTATCTAAAAAACCTAAGCTCCCCATTGCATTCAAAAGAGCATTTGTATGGACATTGCCCTTAAAAGGGCATTTAGCTATTTTTCTGCCCAAACACTAACCTAAAAATAAAACCCACCCAATAAACCCTTAAAAAAACCCTAACACTAGCCCCCGAAGATTCACTTACAGTTTTTGAAGACCGGACATCCATCCTCAACAAAGCGGCAGAAGCCCTCATTGAAGAAGGCAGAAGTCTTCATCCAAGCGGCCCGAAGTCTTCATCCAAGCCGGCAGAAGTCTTCATCCAGGGGGCATCTTCTATGTTCATCCATCCGGCGAGGAGCGGCTCCATCTTCAAGACATCTGGCGCGGAGCATCCTCTTCTGATGATGGCTAACGAAGAATGAAGGTTCCTTTAAGGGACGTCATCCAAGATGGCATCCCTTGAATTCTGATTGGCTGATAGAATTCTATCAGCCAATCGGAAATAAAGGTGAAAAAATCCTATTGGCTGATGCAATCAGACAATAGGATTGAGCTTCAATTCTGTTGGCTGATCCAATCAGCCAATAGGATTGAGCTTGCATTCTATTGGCTGTTCCAATCAGCCAATAGAATACAAGCTCAATCCTATTGGCTGATTGCATCAGCCAATATGATTTTTTCACCTTTAATACCGATTGGCTGATAGAATTCTATCAGCCAATTGGAATTCAAGGGACGCTGTTACGGTTGCCTCCAGGCTGGCTGGAAGTTGGACCGTAGAAAAGGATGCTCCTAGCGCTCACCAAAGAATCATCAGCACCATAGTCAGCAATCCCTGTAGTGATATTAGCTGAAGCTGTCCCCTACAAACATGAGTCAAAGCTGCAAGTTAGAGGGACAGAAAATAGGTCTGATGTGCTGGAGCACACAGCCTGCTTTTATTCAGGTTACATGCAAACAGGACACTCTCAGGGGGAGGCATAAAATCCCCCATCACACATTTGATATTAGATAGAGAGACACTCCCTTTGACAGGCCACAACATTTACTTCAGCAGATAATATTACACACAATAAAACAATGCAGTCCACCTTATCAATACTAGTCTGATTAGACAATGGGAAAGTCACTAAACCTAATTAGAGCTAATCCCAGCAGACTTGTATTTAGAATAGGTTTCTTGAAGCTGAACAAAATTTAACTCTTAATGGCACACAATGAAACTGAACCAAGTGGGAGAAAGCCAGGGACAAGTCATTTCACAGGTCTGGGGACATAGTCTTAAAGGGGCATTGTTCATTAAAGTCACAATATGTCCCCAGATGGTTCTTAAAGGGCCACACACACCCAACAAAAGTCAATATGTCCTCAGGGGCACAATCTTCCAGGGGCCATAGTCATGTGGAAGGAGGCTGGCAAATAGGCTTCTCCAAAATCCAGGGAAGCAGGGCAATTTTTCATTTAAAGGGCCAGTTACAAACAGCAGTTTGTAACATATCTCCCCTTTTGGAGGGAGACTAACCAGGCACCTGACCTTCTGCCGGTCAGTGCCCAAGTTAGTCTCGCAACCCACCCACAAATAATCGCTAGCAGCAAAGTAGCCCCCCCACAATACGTAGTACTGGCCTGTAAGTTCCAGGTTGCAGGATGAAAGTGCAGCATCCTCGGCCTTCCTGGCGCAGCTGGGCAAATAGCTGATGGTACTTGGGGGGCAGAGGCCAGCGGCACTCTGCCCTGGTGCCAGCGCTTCTGCTGGGGTGAGGGGTTTGCAGGCCAGTCCTGTAACAAGGGGGTCTGTAGGGCAGAGGCCAGCAGCGCTCTGTTCTGATGCCAGCTCTTCTGCTGGGGGAATTGGGGCATAGTCCTGCCCGGTGGCAAAGGGAACGTGGGGGTCAGTGGGGGTTAACATCTCCACTGTTAACCCTGGGCCCAAGTTAGGAGTTAGCTGGGGAGGGGGAGATTGGCTTACCTCCTCCTCCTGATACTCCGGTGGCCGTTGGGAAGGGAGGTCGATGCTCTCCGCTTCCTGTGGAACATGCTGCGGCTGGGGAGAGAGACCGGTTGTCTCCTCTCCCTGGAAGGCACACTCCGGCTGGGGAGGGAGGTCGATGCTCTCCCCTCCCTGTAGCTGGGTCTGTCGCTGGGGATCTGGGCCGCCTGCCCAGCATCCCTGTAGGGCCGGTAGAGAGACTGCGGTCCCATCTCCACCTGCCTGCTGGGGGTCCTCCCAGGACCAGTCTATGAGGCCTGCTGCCTCTGGTATCTCTGGCTGGGGAAGGGGACTGGTTGTCTCTTCCCTCTGCACGGTATACTGCCGCTGGGGAGGGAGGTCGCTGCTCTCCTCTCCCTGTGGAACATGCTGCGGCTGGGGAGAGAGACCAGGTGTCCATACCCTCAAACTCCACAGTTGGTGCTCAAAGGCTCGTGCTGCTTCGTTCTCAGTAGCCAATTCCCGGATGAGGCGACTGACTACCTCCTGCGCAGGGTCTGGACCATATCGGACTAGCCGCCTCTTTACCTCTGGAACGAAATCCGCGCCCTCATAGCGACGGATCAGGTTGAGGTGCTCTTCACAGGGTTCTGACCAGTATCTTGTCAGCTCCATGCTGCTGTAGGTAGGGACGCTGTGCAGTGGCTAGCGTTGCCCTCAATAACTTTCCTACGATACCAGTGCTGTTGTGGTGCTGCTCCTTGCGCTAGGACGCCAATCCCACCGCTGCCGCCAAATGTTACGGTTGCCTCCAGGCTGGCTGGAAGTTGGACCGTAGAAAAGGATGCTCCTAGCGCTCACCAAAGAATCATCAGCACCATAGTCAGCAATCCCTGTAGTGATATTAGCTGAAGCTGTCCCCTACAAACATGAGTCAAAGCTGCAAGTTAGAGGGACAGAAAATAGGTCTGATGTGCTGGAGCACACAGCCTGCTTTTATTCAGGTTACATGCAAACAGGACACTCTCAGGGGGAGGCATAAAATCCCCCATCACACATTTGATATTAGATAGAGAGACACTCCCTTTGACAGGCCACAACATTTACTTCAGCAGATAATATTACACACAATAAAACAATGCAGTCCACCTTATCAATACTAGTCTGATTAGACAATGGGAAAGTCACTAAACCTAATTAGAGCTAATCCCAGCAGACTTGTATTTAGAATAGGTTTCTTGAAGCTGAACAAAATTTAACTCTTAATGGCACACAATGAAACTGAACCAAGTGGGAGAAAGCCAGGGACAAGTCATTTCACAGGTCTGGGGACATAGTCTTAAAGGGGCATTGTTCATTAAAGTCACAATATGTCCCCAGATGGTTCTTAAAGGGCCACACACACCCAACAAAAGTCAATATGTCCTCAGGGGCACAATCTTCCAGGGGCCATAGTCATGTGGAAGGAGGCTGGCAAATAGGCTTCTCCAAAATCCAGGGAAGCAGGGCAATTTTTCATTTAAAGGGCCAGTTACAAACAGCAGTTTGTAACAGACGCCATCTTGGATGACATCCCTTAAAGGAACCTTCATTCTTCGTCGTCGTCAAAAGAGGATGCTCCGCGCCGGATGTCTTGAAGATGGAACTGCTCCGCGCCGGATGGATGAAGAAAGAAGATGTCGTCTGGATGAAGATAGAAGATGCCATCTGGATGAAGACTTCTGCCGGCTTGTATGAAGACTTCGGCCCGCTTGGATGAAGACTTCTGCCAGCTTCGCTGAGGACTTCTGCCGCTTCGTTGAGGATGGATGTCTGGTCTTCAAAAACTGTAAGTGGATCTTCAGGGTTAGTGTTAGTTTTTTTTTTAAAGGTTTATTGGGTGGGTTTTAAGGGCAATGCCCATACAAATGCCCTTTTCAGGGCAATGGGAGCTTAGGTTGGTGGGTTGTTTGTATTATTTTTTTTACAGGTAAAAGAGCTGATTTCTTTGGGGCAATGCCCCGCAAAAGGCCCTTTTAAGGGCCATTAGTAGTTTATTGTAGGCTAGGGTATTTTTTTATTTTGGGGGGGCTTTTTTATTTTGATAGGGCTATTAGATTAGGTGTAATTAGTTTAAATATTTCATAATTTCTTTTTTGTTTTGTCTAATTTAATTTTTGTTTGTTTTTGTAATTTAGTTAATTGTATTTAATTAATGTAATTTATTTAATTGTAGTGTAAGGTTAGGTGTTAGTGTAAGACAGGTTAGGTTTTATTTTACAGGTAAATTTGTATTTATTTTTGGCTAGGTAGTTAGTAAATAGTTAATAACTATTTACTAACTAGTCTACCTAGTTAAAATAAATACAAACTTGCCTGTGAAATAAAAATAAAACCTAAGATAGATACAATATAACTATTAATTGTATTGCAGCTAGCTTAGGGTTTATTTTATAGGTAAGTATTTAGTTTTAAATA